>NC_069008.1:1520303-1521724 GCF_001194135.2 Octopus bimaculoides
ATATATATATATATAATTAAAACAGTAGGGTAAAAAGTTGGATATTAATTAACGTCTATTTATTACCAGGAAGCAAACACATTAAAAAAATCAGACAGATTCAGAGAAAATATCTGAGATCTGAAGGGATTATTGTATATGTATATATAAGGATATATAAGGAAGACTTTTGAATTTTGTTTACGTAGAAGGAACGTGGCTAAGCACTTTGAGCATTCGACTCACAATCGTAAAGATGTGAGTTCGATTTCTGTCGGCGCGTTGTGTCCTTGAGCAAGACACCTTTTTTTCACATTGCTCCATCCCTTGTTGTGTTGTTGGCACTCCGTCGCTTACGACGTCGAGGGTTCCAGTTGATCCGATCAACGGAACAGCCTGCTCGTGAAATTAACGTGGTCTTTATAGCTATGTGTTCTCTGCTATGTCCTAATAACAACTATATTTCAAAGGGAGAGAGAATAATTTGCTTTGTCTTTATTTTGTCAATCTATTCTGCTATAATCTCATATTATGTTCTGTACGTAATGAATCCTTCATCCTGAAGCATATGTATAAAGATTTCTAACACCAGGTTTTGCTACACTTAAGCAGAATATTGGTTTTAAATTTTGGCAAAATATTGGTTCCAAAGATCTTTTATTTCTTAATTGTTTCAGTCATTAGACTGTGGCCATGTTGGGGCACTGTCTTGAAGACCCTTAATTTGAACAAATTGACCCCGTTACTTATTTTTCAAGTCTGTTACGTAATCTATCCATTCTTTTTTGCCAAGCCACTAAGTTACAGAGGTGTAAATAAACCAGCACCAGTCGTCAAGAAGCGGTTCGGCAAAAGAGATACTGATAGAATAAGTACCGGGCTTCTAAAGAATAAGTCCTGGGGTCTATTTGCTCGACTAAAGGTGGTGCACCAGCATGGCTACAGTCAAATGACTGAAACAAGTAAAAGAGTAAAAGAATAAGTGATTCTGTCGAAAAAAGTTAAAGAAATAAATATTTTTACGGAAATTGCCGAAGAAATAGTTTTTTTTTCCGTGTGCGGTTATCGAAAGATAGCTTTGGTTGTTAAGCATCCGCGTTAATTCAAACAGAGTTCTCTCCCTTAGATAATGTGGCGGCTACCAAACAGTGTTACACACTGATACACATGAAAACGTTGTTGTTGTTGGCACTCCGTCGCTTACGACGTCGAGGGTTCCAGTTGATCCGATCAACGGAACAGCCTGCTCGTGAAATTAACGTGCAAGTGGCTGAGCACTCCACGGACACGTGTACCCTTAACGTAGTTCTCGGGGAAATGCAGAATGACACAGAACGTGATAAGAATATGATCTTTGAAATACAGGTACAACTCATTTTTGTTAGCTGAGTGGGATGGCGCGGAGGCGCAATGGCCCAGTGGTTAGGGTAGCGGACTTGCGG
>NC_069008.1:1522732-1523862 GCF_001194135.2 Octopus bimaculoides
AAGCCATCCAACCCATGCCAGCTTGGAAAACAGACATTGAATGGTGGATTATTTTCAGGTTTTCAGGGGGTCAAGTGGAATTTGTTGAGGCAGATTTCTCTACGGTCAAATGCCCTTCCTATTACCACCCCTCACCTGCTTCCAAGCAGGGTTATATTTCCCCCGTGGTCAGACAATGTTTTCCATGAAAGACTAGAAATTAAAAAAAAACATTGTTGGTACGACAGTGACAGTCATAACTATATGCCATGAAGCCAAGACGAGGCTACACACATAAATATAAACAAGAGGACATTTTGCATCAAAAGCCAGTATGAGAGTTTCTCCCATGGTATCTACCACAGTATACTCTGTTCCAACAGAACGTTTACATTTAAATGGGGGATAAACATTACCTCTCCATATTAATACTGTCTTTGTTGCTAATATATATTCTTTAACAAGCTCACTGGCTAATCACAACATTAGTGTCTGTTTTAGCACCGTCATTCTGTATACCACTGGCAGGCATGAATCACTGCTATCTCTAGTGGTTGGGTGTTCATTGATGAGACCAAGGAAGGTTAAAATCACTCGATCTGGTGGTCTCAGCACAGAGGTGGTGGGGATCCATCTCCCTGCTAGTGATATAAACAAAAATGCAGCTTGCACCAAAAGCCAATATGAGGGTCTCTCTCATGCAATCTATCACAGTACAGTTTGTTCTAACAGAACATCCACATTTAAGTGGGGGATAAATATTACCTCTTAATATCAATACTGCTTCTGTCGCTAATATATATATATTTTTTAATGAGCTCACTGGCTAATTGCAACACCCGCGCCTGTTCTGGCACTGCTTTCCTCTATTTCACCGGCGGGAAGGTAAGTCGCTGCTATCTCTAGCACGGTTGAGCATCGGTTTATTGTCAAGACCAAAAAAAGGACAAAATCACATCTCTGTCACTAATATATTATTATTATTATTATCATTATTATTATTAATAATAATAATAATAATAATAAGGCAGTAGGCATGCCAGACAAAATGCTCTGCAACATTTTGTCCATCTTTATATTCTGAGTTCAAATTCCATCAAGGTTGACTGCCTTTCATCCTTTCAAGATTGATAAAGTAAGTACCAGTTGAG
>NC_069008.1:1523872-1526502 GCF_001194135.2 Octopus bimaculoides
GGGGGGGGGGTGATGTAATAAACTAGCTGCTCCCACCCGAATTTCAGGACTTGTGCCTATCAGTAAAAAAGGATTTTCATCATTATTTCATATACACACAACAGATTAAACTGTTGCAAAAGAAAAATTCCTGACATTGGGCTACAAATAACCTTAGATGCCAAGAACCCTCCTAAGTATCTTAGCCGTCCCAATTAACACTGTTTTTCGGAGTATTATTGTTATTATAGTTTCACAATAGCTAATTAAGTCATTACCAGACAGCTTCCTGCCTAATATGGATAGCCAAATATAGTATAAGACAGTAAGATATGGTATGAGGCTGATTTAGTTGGTATTTCTGGCATCACTGCGTACCATGTAGGGGTCTTCCTTGATGGTACATACATATACACATACATAAGAGAGTGTGCTTTGACGGAGTGTTGACTGCTATTTCTATGAGGTCTGGTAGCCACATAGAGGTCTCCCTTATCGGCTCATACATACATAAATACATGCCCAAGACAGTGGGATGTGATCTGAGGAAGATTTGGTTGCTATTTCTGTAAGGTCTGGTTGCCACATAAAGGTTTTCCTTGTCGGCTCATACATACATACATAGAAAACAGTAAGGGGTGACTTGAAGGAGATTTGGCTGCTTTTTCTAGCATATCAAGCTATCGTGTATATGTCACCCTTGTTGGCTCATACATGTATACATACATCAGAGAACAGGGTATGATTTGAGGGATATTTAGCTGATATTTTTACCATATAGCAGTCTCGCTCAATGGCTTATACATACGTACATAAGACGGTAGGGTGTGATTTGAGGGAGATTTGGTTGCAATCTCTAGCAGGTTTAATTACCATGTAGAGGTCTCAATCATTGGCTCATACATATATACATACATAAGACAGAAGGGTGTGATCTGAGGGAGATTTGGCTGCTATATCTACAAGGGGTAGCTACAATGTAGAGATCTCTCTCATTGGCTCATAAGACAGAAGGGTGTGATCTGAGGGCGATTTGGCTGCTACTTCTACAACATTTGGCTACCATGTAGAGGTCTCACTCATTGGCTCATCATACATATATAAGACAGTAAGGTTTATTTGAGGGAGATTTGGCTGATATTTCTACCAGTTCTTGTGGCAGTGTAAAGGCTCCCTTCAACAGACAACAGCAAATCTGGGGTGAAGTTGATCTAATTCCTATTGGTTAGCGGGTGATACCGAAACAAAAGATATGGGGTGGAAGTGTATCGCTTCCGGAGCACAGCAAGGATGACAAAAGCAAGGCAGAGACACATGCTGCATACAGCGACGATGTAGTAGACGTATATGTGAACGGACCGTCTCGGGTGAGCAGCTGATGGGAAGCTGTAGCTCGGTGAGAAGGGCATGGGTGGAACAGACGAGATGCCGTCGAAGTTAACCGCTGCGTTGTCGATGTTGAGTTTACCCTGGCTTAGGACTGCCGCACAATGCATGTAACCATGCATGGACGGGTACATGATGGCACAAACATGCTCGGCCAGGGTGCACTGATCTGGTATCGGATCTTTTTGGTACGACACGGTGTTGTAGCGCAGGTAGCGCCGGAAAGGAGATGTCTTGTTGAAGGAGAAGCCAGAGACGAGCTCGAAGAAGGCCGCAGCGGAGAAGTTGTCGAGGGGGAGGTCTTCCAGCGCACGGTATTCCAGCTGCCAGACGGCGTGGTTCACTCTGGGACGGATGTTCGACAGGTTCAAGTAGTACTGGTGGTAGTTGAGCAGACGGTGACTCGTTCGGTTGTAGTGGTACAGCCTGACACCCGGGTTATTCGGCCCGACACCGGGCAAAGTGCTGTTCATTGGAGTGACCGCAGGAGCCATCAGCATTACTGATGCAGCAACGCCATCTGTAGGGGGATAAAAGAAAACATGAGTGATTTAGAGAGAGCGGGAGACGGGGAAAGAAAGAGTGTGTGTATATGTGAGAGAGGAAAAGAGAGAAAGAGAGAGAGAGAACAATAATGATGATGATGATAACAGTGATGATGTATGAACTATTCAACCCAGAAGGTCCCAAAGTGGGTCATACTGCTCCCACCCACCTGGGGGGAGGGACCTTCAAGGGAAGTGGGGGTGGCCAAAAGGAGAGCAATGTACGTAAAAGCAAACAAAATAATGGGTTAATTAGGGTTTAAGTTTTATTTGTGAAATACAATTGCTTTGAATTTGCTGCAGAAAGTGGTCCGTTTGTGGTGGTGAGTTGGGGGATGCGGGTGCACTAGGAACGCCCAAAAAAGTCTGGGAACTACTGATTTAACTCATAGCTGGGACCCTATAGAGCTAAAATGGGAGACAAAGGGGGCTAAAGTAAGATAGAGGGAAAAGCAGGTGTCTTGCTGCAGAGGAGATAGAGGGAAAAGATAAATATATGTCCGCAATTATGGTCATCAACAGCACAAGCAACAGGGTCATAATCGTTACCATCACCCCCACAGCCCTCCTCTTCCACTGTAACCACTGCAGTTATTGCCACCACCACCACCAGTATCAATATCACAACCACCACTACTACTACCATCACCGCAATCACCACCCACCACCACCACCACCACCACCACTGAAATCACAGCCACCCACCACCACCACCACCAC
>NC_069008.1:1526921-1530032 GCF_001194135.2 Octopus bimaculoides
ACCACCACCACTGAAATCACAGCCACCCACCATTACCGTTCCCACAACTGTTACCATCATCATTATTATCCCTACCACCATTATCAGCAACATCGCCACAACTACAACCATCCACCATGATCATCTCCACTATTACCACCACCACCGCTGCTACCGCCACAACTACAACCATCCACCATGATCATCTCCACTATTACCACCACCACCGCTGCTACCGCCACAACTACTGCCCCAGTCTCCTCCACCACAACTGTCACTACCACAACCACCACCCACAACACTGTCTTACCTTCATACAACAACCTGAAGGTGTCTGTGTGTTCATGTCCATAGATCTGCATGTCGACAGTGTCAGAGTAGTTAGACAGGATGTCCACTAATTGGTCGTTAAAGTCTGGTCGCATCCACTGGAGGAAGGCACGTCTCTCGAAAATGCCGGGTGGGACATGGGCCATCAGTAACACCTACAATAACAACAAAGTGATTATGCATTATATATATATATATAAGGTTATGAAGACTATTAGTTTCGACCAAACCCAAAGATACTGCCAGAATGAAGCTCCACTCCAAGTACTGTTTCTTCTTTGTTCTTTCTTCTGCACATCGCTCTCACTTTTTATTACAAATCTCCTCTTATAGATGTAATAATCCATTCTCCTACTATTACCGTTTCCGATGAAGGGATACATTGGATTTTCCCTGAAACAGCTGTAAGACTTTATCCATAAAATTTATTTCTAACTTTGCCATTGGTCTCTTTATCCTTTTCTCTCTTTATACATACATACATATATATATATATATGTTTAAATATATTTTTTTCACCAAAAATTTGGCAAAAGAATATAGTATCTGTTAACAATCTTAGCAAAAAACTCACAGATCAGTTTTGAGCTCTGTTTAAAATTGATATATATATATATATATATATATATGAGGAGATGCTAAAATGTTCCTGACTTTGGGTTAAAGAAAATACAGGCGGATCAATTCTTATGATTTTATCCAACATGTTCTCCTCTCAGATTCACACACTTATTGCAGCAGTCCTTCAGTTTTTCTAAGCCCTGTAAAAGAACTCGGAAGTTTGGGTCGCCAACCAGGCCTTTTGCATCACCTTTAAAGCCAGGAACTTTTCAGTACTCCCCGGTAAAACCGGTATAATATTAAAGCCGGATATGGATGGTTTAAATGCTAAATGGTTAGACATCAAATGGCCATGAGGGTCCTTCTGAATAAAATAAGAATCAATAGGCTCCATAAGGGAAACAAAAATGGGGTTGAGAGTCACTGGTATAGACCAAACAGAACAATGTCCACTCACCTTTTCTTTGTTTTGAGTTGCAAGCTCTAGCTGGGCCTGAAGCCATTCAAACTGACCACCTGGGTCAGTGGTATTAAGGGTGAAATTATTCATACTGTAATACAGGTTCGTGTTCAGCGATATCAGTCGGAAACCCGTGGAAATCAGGGTGGAGTAGTACCCAGCTGGAAATGGAAGGAAAGACGTTAGAAAAAGGACACACAAAAGGAGGACATTGTGGCAACAAATCTAACCAGAATTCACCCATTGATCTTCTGTGTCCGCTTCTTCTCTGGAGGGTCAGGCAAGTAGAATCCTTGGGTACCTAGGCCATGGGGTCCTGTCAGAAACAAGCATCGTTAGACTTTCCCGCTGGATTCCCAACGATGACCAACAGAGAATATGAAAATTATCCAATCATGTACTTGGTATCTTATATATGAATATATCTGAAATCGAACCGAATCCGACGACTGGCATCCATGCCAACCTCTCCTTCATTGGACACTAAACTCTGCTTGCGAAGAACTGTTGGGGCAAGTGAAATCATAATTGAACCATACTCGATGACTGGCACCTGCGCCAGCGGAACATTAACAGCACTGTCGAGCGTGTTCATTGCCACGTGCTAGTGGCCCGTAAATAGCACCATTTGAGCGTAATCGTTACCAGCGTTGCCTTCTAGCACTTGTGCTGGTGGCACGTTAGAAAATCATTCGAGCGAGGTTGTTGCCAGTGCCGCTGGACTGGCTCCCGTGCAGGTGGCACATAAAAAACACCTTTTTGAGCGTGGCCGTTGCCAGTACCGTGTGACTGGCCCTCGTGTCGGTGGCACGTAAAAGCACCCACTACACTCTCCGAGTGGTTGGCGTTAGGAAAGGCATCCAGCTGTAGAAACTCTGCCAAATCAGATTGAAGCCTGGTGTAGCCATCTGGTTTCACCAGTCCTCAGTCAAATCGTCCAACCCATGCTAGCATGGAAAGCAGACATTAAACGATGATGATGATATGTTTGAATGTGTGTGTGTGTGAGTGTGTGTGAGAGAGAGAGAGAATCACATATCATCTTCAATTAACGGTTGTTTTCCATGCTGACATGGTTTGCATGGTAAGCCAGAGAGCTGCACCAGCTTAAGGCCTGATTTGGATTGGTTTCTACAGCCAGATGCCTTTCCTAATGCCAACCACTTTACAGTGTAATGGGCACTTTTTATAAATATAAATATTCTTTTATTCATTTACTTGTTTCCGTCATTTGACTGCGGCCGTGCTGGAGCACTGCCTTTAGTCAAACAAATCAACCCCAGTACCAGTTACGCACTGGTAATCGACTTAATCCGTTTGTCCCCTCTATGTTTAGCCCCCTGAGGGCAATACAGAAATAAGATACTGATGATGATGATGGTGGTGGTGGTCATCGTAATGATGATGATGGCAACAATGATGATGAGAAGAATGATGATGATAAGAACAACAATAATGATAAGAACAACAATAATTACAATGATGATGATGACGATGATGATGATGGAACGAAAGTAATTAACAACAACAAGAACAACTACAACAAAACAAAACAGACACTCGTGAAGACAAGGTTTGGCTATGAGACGACTCACCTGTAATAAACTGGGCCTGATCGTCCGGCTGGAGAAGTTCAGCCCAGTGGCTACGGGTCAGCAGCTGAGCATAGAAGTCAGACCCGGGGGCAGTGTCGGGCATCTGGTTGGACGGGTAGGCGTCATGGTTGCCGACGGTCGGGTATATGGTGGTGTTGGGGAAGGTGGAGCGGAGGAGGCGGGTGA
>NC_069008.1:1530042-1530647 GCF_001194135.2 Octopus bimaculoides
GTCATGGTTGCCGACGGTCGGGTATATGGTGGTGTTGGGGAAGGTGGAGCGGAGGAGGCGGGTGATGTTGCCGATCACCTCGTACACCTTGTCCAGGCTGTCCTCGGAGTCCTTGATGTGTGGGATGCTGTCCCTGAAAGATGGAGCAAACACATACACAAACAAATATATGTGTGTGTGTGCGTGCATGTGTATGTATGCATACATACAGGATTAAATAAAAAGACAACAAACGGAAAATATGACCTACCTATTACTCTTTTACTTGTTTCAGTCATTTGACTGCGGCCATGCTGGAGCACCGCCTTTATAGTCGAGCAAATCGACCCCAGGACTTATTCTTTGTAAGCCTAGTACTTATTCTATCGGGGGTCTTTTGCCAAACCGCTAGGTTATGGGGACGTAAACACACCAGCATCAGTTGTCAAGTGATGTTGCAGGGACAAACACAGACACACAAACATATATATATATATATATACGACGGGCTTCTTTTAGTTTCCGTCTACCAAATCCAATCACAAGGCTTTGGTCGGCCCGAGGCTATAGTAGAAGACACTAGCCCAAGGTGCCATGCAGTGGGACTGAACCCGGAACCATGTGGT
>NC_069008.1:1531326-1536172 GCF_001194135.2 Octopus bimaculoides
ACTCTGCCAAATTTAGATTGGAGTCTGGTGTTGCCATCCGGTTTCACCAGTCCTCAGTCAAGTCGTCCAACCCATGCTAGCATGGAAAGCGGACGTTAAACGATGATGATGATAGGTAGATCATATTTTTTGTCTGTTGTCTTTTCTTCATTTAATCTTGAAAATATTATTTATGTAACACGAGCATGGCCATTGCTGGTACCACCTGACTGGCCCTCGTGCCGGTGGCACATAAAAGCACCCACTACGCTCTCTGAGTGGTTGGTGTTAGGAAGGGCATCCAGCTGAAGAAACTCTGCCAGATCAGATTGGAGCCTGGTGCAGCCATCTGGTTCGCCAGTCCTCAGTCAAATCGTCCAACCCATGCTAGCATGGAAAGCAGACGTTAAACAATGATGATGATGATGAATGACATTGTAGGTTAGGTGTGAGAGGCTGGATCTGGCTAATTTGAACCTTAATCCTTTAGCATTCAGACTATTCCATCAAATGCAATGCTTATGTATTCACATTGTTTTGAATTAATCATACATTATCTCGTAGCTTGAAGATATGACTGTATATTTTTAGAATAACATAGTAGAATAGGTGTAGGATAGATGTGAAATGCCAGATCAAGCCAGTTTGAATATAGAACAAGTAGAGTGGGATATTGCCAGTGTAACCCTTTAGCATTCAGGTTACTCAGGTTAAACATAAAACAGAATATATAAAAGGCTGGTTTAACTACTCTGGATTCAGATTCTTCCGTCAAATGTAATGCTTATTTATTCACATTGGTTTGAATTAATTGTGTATTATCTCATAGCTTTGAGATTTCAATGATGTGATAATATATTTTTAGAATGACATTGTAGAGTAGGTGTAAGAGACCAGATCTGGTCACTTTGAATGCAAACCAGGTAGAATTCATGGGCTGGATATGGCTGGCTTAACACTTTAGCATTCCGGTTATTTTATCAAATGTAATATTGTTTTGATGTAATCATGCATTATCTTGTAGTTTTGTGATTTCAATGATGTGATTGTATATTTTAACAAAGATATTGTTCGGTTAGTGTGAGAGGCCAAATCTGGACAGTTTGGACATAAAACAGGGAGACTGTTTTGGCCAGATCTGGACAGTTTAAAGGCTGAAAAGTTAACTGTAGGTCTACCATATCAATGACTTACCCAGTCCATAAAATGAAGTCCGGAGATGCTTCGATGCTCTTCATCGCACTGACGGCAGATGAAACAAGGGCCCAGGGTGAATCGCAGGAGTAGTCGCCATACGTACTGAGGTTGTCCTTGAAGTGGTGATCATGATGCGGAGAAGTAGCATGGTTGTGGCACATCTGGGTGTGGTCACCATGGGTACTGTAGTTGACGTCCAGGTGAAAGTCGGTCACCTGCCATATTGTGCCTGATTGGGTGGTGGTGGTAGAGTCAGAGAAATGGAGATAAGACAGCCAGTTAGATATATATATATATATATATATATAGACAAACAGACAAAAAGATAGATAGACAGGTAGATAGATAGATAGATTAATAGATAGATAGATACAGATAGATAGATAGATAGATAGGCAGATAGATAGAGAGAAAGAGATAGAAAGAAAGATATAGATAGAGAGAGATAGACAGACAGACAGCCATTCAGATAGACAGACAGATAGATAGATAGTCAAGCAGACAGATTTAAATGCATACACCCACACACATACAAAGTAGAAACAGCTGTAAGCTTATGTTATTATATCATTAGTGATGATATATAATGTGTGTGTGTGTGTGTGTGACAATATATCAGAGTACCAAATATAACAATAAGTAATGTAACAAGAGTTAGTTATCTTATTATAACCGTTTGCACAATAACAATCTGATACTCCAACACAGAATCCATAACAAGACTAACGCTCTCACAGTTCGTCCTCAACTGTCTTCTGGTTCATTCTATTTATAAGACTCATCCAGTCCACTGAGTCAGTTCACTCCACAACAGCTAATGAAAACGATTATGTAAACTTTGTTCATTTGTCGTTTATTGATATTATGCACTGTACTTACCTGAACTCCACTCCAAAGTAATTCTTTTCTCATTTATGATATGGCTACGCTACATGTAAGCTGTCTAAATGTGCATAGCCTGAGCTCAAAGTGCAAGCAAGCTGCTCTCCTCGACAGCGCTCAGGTCACATAAAATTGGTATTATGGTTGCTACAGAGACCAAGTTGGACAAGGTGCAACCCTTCTCAAACCTCCTGAACGACTATGAGAAAATCTTGTCTCCCAGTCGGACAGGGGTGGGGGTGGGGGTGTGGTTTTGCTCCAAAAAAGCTTGGCTCTGCAGACACGTGCAACCTTTGTAGACCCAGAAGGTGATTCGGTTGTTCTGGATCTGGATCTAACATTCAGTGGTAAGACCTTCAGGTTGATCGGCATTTACGCACCTCGTTCAACAAGCAAACGGAACGAGTCCTATCGATGCCTGGAGGACTTTCTCGTGACATCAAAGACAATAGTGATGCTAGGAGACTTTAATGCTATTCTAGATGCATGCTTAGATAGCATTGGCTCGATCGACAGGAAAAGTAACTCACGCCTCATCGATCTGCTGAAGTGATTTAGGCTGGCAGATCGATACAGACTTGAGATTCCGAGTGTTCTAATGGGGACTTGGAGTAATAACGACATATCTCTCATGTCTTATAAAGACAGGATAGTAGTGAATACTTGAGATAGGTCCTCCTTTAGCTGTCCACAATTTACTTATATACCCTACACGGATCACAAATTAGTGACATGTAAGGTACATATAGACAAAGCCCATAGACAGGGATCTGGTTACAGGAAGTTGAACAAGACCTTATTGGATTGCAAAACACACTGTAGCCAGATTAAGGAGCTAGTTATGAGGGCACTCGTGGCAGCGAGATCGGCCTTGTACTGACACCTCAATTTTGTAAAGAACATTAATTATGATGAGGAAAAAAAGGGGGAGGACGGCGGGTCGAACACAAATCTAGAAAAAAACTGTATATTATTATTAATTTCTAATTCATTTTAATTCATTTGGTTCATTCCTTCAATTTCATTGTATTCGATTTTTATAACAGCAGTCCCTAGATGTTTTTGTTTTGTCCTTGTGTCGTCCCCTCTATGTTAGCCATGTATTGGCAAAGAAAAGAAATTAGTGAGAACCTAGTTGGCAAAAAGGAGCTGACAGAGAGGCGACCCCAGGCAAAATCCAGTTAGTGAGATAATTCAACTGGGAGAAGGCTTACCAGTGGGAGTGTCTTATCACAACAGCACTGCTGTTGAAGGCATCATTTTATCGACTCCCTACATTTAACATTCACTCTATCTTCCTCTAATTCCTAGTTGGGCAGCTAGCAGTTTGACCAAACATAACGAGCAACAAACATACAAGAACAGATAACTCTATTGTTTTTATATGATACACACATTTGTCCGTCGAGTCAAGACATTATATACAAAGTAACTAACGGTAAATAAATATTTTCTTAAGCTTCGATCGCTGTTCTTCTTCCATCTTGCATACTGACAACCAACACCTTAACAACAAACCGTTACACACACACATATATATATATATATATATATATATAATATTATTAAGTCAGTTAACAGCTGGGTCTTAAAAGTCATCTGAAGGCTCATCGACGAAGGGATTGTGCTGTGGGATGGCGTATGATGTGTGTGTTGATGGGACGTCTATCAAGTCAAGATGAAGCAATTATCATATGTGTGTATATGTGTGTGTGTGCCTCTCTAGGAAGGAATGTACATATGTAATGTATTTATGTATGTTTATCTGTGTGCATGTACGTGCTTGTGTAAGCGAGACGTAAACAAAACAACGGCCTTGCTATCAACATTGGCAGTGCCACAAGCTTGCAGTCAACTACAAAAGGCCATCCTGGTTTGCGACTTTTTTTAACAATGTTCAGGTTGTTCGTCGTTCGAATAACAGGGCAATTAATTACTTATCGGAACGGAAATAGAATAGGATGGGCGCTCTTAAGTCCTGTTATTATCAGTTTCATGTTGTAATTTCGATTGCCTTTCATCACTTCCCTCTGATCTTGGGGCCCCCAATATAACCACAATATTCGTGTATTAGAGTCACATACACCACAAAAGATAGAAAAATCAACCCAAACCCTTTTAAATCGTACACTACTGTCGTATGTGCATAAGCGCTAGCGAGGGTGACCTCTCTACACAATATATGTGGTGGAAATAGCAGCCAAATTCACTAATCGTTAGATGATGGAGGTACATATCGAATGATATGATCCTCGATGCACTGTGTGTGAAAAAACAGAGTCTAGAGGGCCACAGCTGGCGTGTCTTTTCGTCAGAGGCCTGACTTAGTAGCGAAGCTCAACAACGCATACACTAAGAACCATTATTACCACTACTACGACTATTACATTAAACATAAACAAAACGTCCAGACTTACCTATGTCTTTCTGAAGATGGAAGGAAGAGGTCAGCGGGAAACAATATATGGGGTCAAAGGCAATAAAGGTCACAAGGGTCAACAGCGAAGCTCTGGACAACAACATTGCTAGCAACAGTAAATAAGGTATTTGTAAACGGACGGGTATGTATCACGTGATTGTCATCAGAGACACCTAGCCAGCAAAGCTAGCAACTGTGCGTGGTGTAAGGGAAATAACTACATATGAGTTAATGGCGAATGATTTCCACTTTTTTTTTTCTGTCCATTTAAAACACTTTTATATTCCTAGGCGCAGGTATGGCTGTGTTGTGAAAAGCATGGCTCCGGGTTCAGTCCTACTGCATGGCACCCTGGGCAGGTGTCTTCTG
>NC_069008.1:1536194-1541830 GCF_001194135.2 Octopus bimaculoides
ACAGATGGCCCTGCTCGATCTATAGAAAAGTCGGAGGCAGAATCTCTATAAGATGTACCCAATGTAACCTATGTAAGCATAAGAAGTGCAGCAATATCAAAGGAAGGCTAACTGGGAAGATAGTTTTTGTATGTGGCAGATACTCAGGAGCAATAAACACTGAAAAAAACTAGAAGTAGTTGATAGCTTCCGTTACCTAGGTGACCAAGTCAGTAGTGGGGGTGGGTGCTCTGAGAGTGTAGCTGCTAGAATAAGAATAGCCTGGGTAAAGTTCAGAGAGCTCTTACCTCTGCTGGTGACAAAGGGTCTCTCGCTCAGAGTAAAAGGTAGACTGTGTGACGCATGTGTATGAACAGCCATGCTACATGGCAGTGAAACATGGGCCGTGACTGCTCTGAGGGCATGCATAAGCTTGCAAGGAATGAAGCCAGTATGCTTCACTAGATGTGTGATGTCAGTGTGCATACTCGACAGAGAAAAGTTAGACCTAAAAAGCATCAGATGTGGTGTGCAAGAGGGACGACTGCGCTGGTATGGTCATGTGATACATATGGACGAGGATAGCTGTGTGAAAAAGTGTCACAGCCTAGCAGTTGAGGGAACTCGTGGAAGAGGCAGGCCCAGGAAGACCTCGGATGAGGTGGTGAAGCACGACCTTTAGACATTAGACCTCACCGAGGCAATGACTAGTGACCGAGACCTTTGGAAATATGCTGTGCTTGAGAAGACCCGGCAAGCCAAGTGAGACCATAACCTGTGGCCTATGCCAGTGAGGTAACCAGCTCATTTATGTATACCTTTCCTTCATTGGACACTAAACTCTGCTTGTGAGACCTGTTGAGGCAAGTGAAATCGAAATCAAATTTGATGACAGCACCGCATGATTGGCATCTGTGCCAGTGGAGTGCTAAGAGCACCATCCAAGCATAATCGTTGCCAGGGCTGCTGACTGGCCCCCGTGCCAGAGGAACATAAAAAGCACTATTTGATCATGATTGTTACCAGTGTTGCCTTACTGGGACTTGCACCAGTGACAACGTGAAAAACATTAGAGCGAGCTCGTTGCCAGTGCCGCTGGACTGGCTCCTGTGCAGGTGGCACGTAATAAAACACCATTTGAGCATGGCTGTTGCCAGTACCGCCTGACTGGCCCTTATGCTGGTGACATGTAAAGGCATCCACTACACTCTCGGAGTGGTTGGCATTAGGAAGGGCATCCAGCTGTAGAAATCTTGCCAAATCAGACTGGAACCTGGTGCGGCTCCTCCGCTTACCAGTTTTCAAACCATCCAACCCATGCCAGCATGGCAAGTGGACATTAAATGATTATGATGATAATTTCAGAAGTCCAGAAAATACCACACAACAAATATTGCTGTTATAAAACTTTAATTTCAATTTCATGAGATTTATAAAATTAAATTTTTATTAACATTTTGCTCTGAGCATTTTATCAAAAATCTAAGAGGTAAGATATAACAAATCACTCACTTAATTCTTTTATCTTTATTTTATTTTTATTGTTTGTTTTTTTACTTGTTGCAGTCATTTGAGTGCGGTCATGTTGGAGCACTACCTTGAAGGGGTTTTGTCAAATAAATCAACCTCAGGACTTATTTCTGAAGCTTAGTATTTATTTTATTGATCTCTTTTACCAAACTTCTAAATTAAGAGGACATAAACACACCAACACCGGTTGTCAAGTGATGACATTCCTCAACAAAAAAAAAAAGATTGGTATAATAAAACTGCTTTCCACAATTAAGGTTAATGAAATTTAATGACACATAATTCTTTTTCCAAGACATATTTATAAATTTCAAGATTACAGCACACATTGAAGGCACATAGCTCAGTGGTTAGAGCGTTGGGCTTACAATCATGAGGTAGTGGGTTCAATTTCTGGACTGGGCTGTTATTCTTGAGCAAGACACTTTATTTTCATTGCTCCAGTTCACTCAACTGTAGAAATGAGTTGCGACATCACTGGTGCCAAGCTGTATCGGACCCCTTTGCCTTTCCCTTGGATGACATCGGTGGCATGGAGAGGAGAGGCTGGTATGCATGGGCGACTGCTGATCTTCCATAAATAACCTTGCTCAGACTTGTGCCTCAAAGGAGAACTTTCCAGGTGCAATCCCATGGTCATCCGTAACCTAAAAACAGGGTCTTTACCGTTTATAGTACACAAAATATATTTCCAACATACTTCACAATAATACTATTTTATTTTCCTCTCTAGTAATCAGCTGTGGATTACAAGTCTAGGTTTCCTTCAAACTGCATATATTTCACACATATTTCTGCACACATTTCACACCGGTTCAGATTTCTATCCCGGGTTAATAATTTGTTAACTACTCTCTGAATGGACTACACGCTCTGAGTGGTTGGCATTAGGAAGGGCATCCAGCTGTAGAAACTCTGCCAAATTTAGATTGGAGCCTGGTGTTGCCATCTGGTTTCACCAGTCCTCAGTCAAGTCGTCCAACCCATGCTAGCATGGAAAGCGGACGTTAAACGATGATGATGATGATGATGATGAGAGTATAGGATTCCCAAACAAAGCTTCCCTAAATATTCTTTTGTATTCTTGGTACAAGGCCTGAAATTTCAGGGGAAGGGGCCAGTCGATTAGATCGACCCCCATTACACAACTGGTACTTAATTTATCAACTCCAAAAAGACGAAAGGCAAAGTCGACTTCAGCGGAATTCGAACTCAGAATGTAAAGACAGACAAAATACCACTAAGCATTTCGCCTGGCGTCCTAACGTTTCTGCCAGTTCACAGCCTTAGGCTTCCCTAAATATTATGACCCTTTAACTGCAAAATCAAATTTATTTAATAATTATTCCGGTAATGATCTTAAATATCTAACAAGAAATAGAATCAGTTGTCTTTATAAACTTGGCATATCTTAACAAAAACAATTTCAAACATGACATTCCTCAACAAAAGATAGATTGACATATAAAACTATTTTCTGCAATTAAGGTTAACGACATTTTTAGTGGAAATATCTGATTTCTGCAGTGAAAGGGCTAATGAGATGTTTTTTTCCTGAAACAAGAACACTTTTGTAGACTACAAGAAAAACTTCAAAGAAAATAATTCTTTGACACATCTCACCGTGATAAATATTATTCACTTAACCACTTTTTTACTGGCTGGGAATGCAGAAAGGGACAGTACTTATGGCCTGTGCTGGCTCTCTTAGACTGGTGGGGATTGATGCCATTAACGTTCCTCTCAAACCTTTGTAAATGAACACCTACAGGGAGGGATATGGCGGGAGGGGGGGTGCAGAGGAAAAACCGGGTGAAAGAACCTGGGATATTGGACAAGGGTGATGTGGGATTGGGAATGTCTGAATAGACACTACATGAACCCAGTCAGTTCTCACTCTCTCATACACTACGCTTGCCTCTCTGCTCCTGCACTGGGGGGGGGGGGGCTACGGAACATGTTATCTCTCTTCTCAGTTTTGTCCTGTCTACTGGATTGGATTACCTATGTTCAGTAAGCATTTTGCCCAGCATGCTAATGATTTTGCCAGCTCACTACCTGTCTACTATACTATTATTACTATTTCTGTTACACTTCCTCCTCGCTTATTTTACCCTGTCAGTCGTTTTCTATTCTCCTCTTACTTCAACTCAGATGTATGAGAGATCACCACCTGACCTCTTATGCACCCAATCACTACAACCGTCCTTCAACCCTCTCAGTTGTTGCCTACCTTCCCTCCTTATCTTTTAAAACTTGTTCTCCATTCATTATATTCACCCCTGCACCAATTTCCTCATTCTAACCCTCCTTCAATCTCCCATACACTTTCACGCAACCTCTACCCACGCATACTTGCTATTGTCCTGTCCCCACTCACTTCGTACTTTGTGGGTCCATTCAGACACCTCATCGCCACTATTTCTTTCTCTTCAAGCTCCACCCCAGTCAATCCCAGCCTTTCGTCAATAATGTCAGTAGCCATGCGGCCGTACTTCGTTAGCCCTTTAGTATCCAGATCATTCTGTCAATTTATTCACATTGCTTTGAATTAATTATGTCTTAAGAATCATTGACACCCCTGGCAGATTGGAAGAATGGACTAGCCGAACTCTTATAAAGAGTAGAGGTCGGTAGCAGTATGAGTGCCACTGCAAGCACAAATAAGTAAGTAATAAATCCACCTTTCTCTCTACTGTAGTCCCACTCATATGAAGGGAATCTTAGTCTCAGAAGCTGCATTGGGAATCTCACCTGAGCTGGTATCATAAAAAAAAAGAAAAAAAGAAACCAAAAAACAAAAACAGAAAAAGTACACAATACACACCATGAAGTGGTTGGTGTTTAGAAGTGAACCAAGCTATAGAAACCATATCAAATACTGGTGCACAGTGCAGTCCTCAAACACACTGGATCCTGTCAAAGTGTCCTATGCGTACCAGTATGGAACATGGACACTTAAATGAAGATCATCATCATCATCGTCATCAACATCGTCATAGTCATTCACAGAGGAAGGATTTTTTTTCAAGTGTGAATTTTTTTGTGCCTGGCAAGATTAGAACTACTTCTGAACGATTTCTCGCAAATTTCACAATAATAAGGTTTTTCCCCAGTGTGGATTCTTACATGATTGACAAGGTTAGCATTATTACTGAACGATTTTCCACATATTTCACAGTGACAGGGTTTCTCACCTGTATGTATTCTTTTGTGTCTGGTTAAATCACTGTTATTCACAAAAGCTTTCTCACATATGTCACAGCGATAAGCTTTCTCGCCGGTGTGTATCTTTTTGTGAGTCGTCAAGGCACTGTTATTCACAAAATGTTTCCCACATATATCACAGTGGAATGGTTTCTCTCCGGTGTGTGTTGTTTCGTGATATAAAAGACGCGAACGAGAGGAGAAGGATTTACCACAGATTTCGCAATGATGTCGTTTCTCCCCAGTGTGTACTCTGTTGTGACATACAAGATGTGAAATCTGAATGAAAGATTTCCCACAAATTTCACAATGATATGGCTTTTCTCCAGTATGTGTTCTTTTGTGATCTATAAGACTAGAATTAACCGAAAACGATTTTCCACAAATTTCACAGTGCTTAGGTTTCTCCTCATTGTGAATTTTTTTGTGTCTTGTTAAATCACCTTTATCCACAAAAGATTTTCCACATATTTCACAGTGGAATGGTCTTTCTCCTGTGTGCATTGTCTTATGGTGTACAAGACTGGAATTCAAAGAGAACGATTTGCCACAGACTTCACAGTCATAGCGTTTTTCTCCAGAGTGTATTGTTTTATGTTGTACAAGCCTGGATTTAAGAGAGAAAGATTTACCACAGATTTCACAGTGGTATGGCGTTTCTCCAGTGTGAATACGTATATGAGTAACTAGACTCGATTTTTGACTGAAACTTTTTTCACATACTTCACACTGGAATGGCCTTTCTCCCGTGTGTATTCTCTTGTGACTTTTTAAATAACTATTAAGAGCAAACGATCTTCCACATATTCCACAGCGGAAAGGTTTGTTTCCAGTGTGACTATGTTTATGGATGGCAAGATTATAATTGTCAGAGAAAAATTTACCACAAATTTCACAGGGAAACGGTTTTTCTCCGGTGT
>NC_069008.1:1542087-1543479 GCF_001194135.2 Octopus bimaculoides
TTTAAGTAACGGACTTTGCCAAACGACTTCCCACAAATTTCACAGCAAACATTTTTGTCCAATGATTTTTCTTCAGCAAGCATTTCACAGTCTAATGTTTTCTCGTCACTATAAGTCTGCGTTACAATATCCGAATTGATAACAATCGAGTTGGGAATATCCAAGGGTTTAACGTCCTCCATATTCACTCCAGGTAGGCTTCTCTGGGATATTGTGAGTCTCTTTTCACAACTGGGTAAAATATACAATATGCATATAATTTCTACTTACCCCCAGTATACTCGTTGCTGACTATGTCCATATGGCACAAATACATATTAAAAAAAAAATTCCTTTCTTTTTTTATCTACGTTATGAAATATGGTCATGGCTTAATAAGTGCGTTATAGTCTAAAAAGTATTATGGGTCTGTCTGGAAAATACGCATGTGTGTGTGTCTGTATGTAGTACGATGAATTCACATTTGTTCACCCCTGTGGTGGCAACAGAATTGATTAAGGATTTAAATTGGCAAGTCAACTACAAACGAAAGAAATATTATCAAAGTTATTCAACCATTATTCGGCCCCTGAAGTCCATATTCTTGTAAACGATTCAGGACGTAACCGAATTTGGTAACAAAATTAAATATTTCATCGTCACGGTGACGAAGCACCGAGTTTGAAACATCTTAGCTGGCTCTATGTTATCGGCAAATATCAATGTTTACCTTACAACGAGATAATTACATTCGCTCAGGTAATTATAAATAGATTAAGTACACGGTGTAGTGGACAATTTTTCCCTTGCATAAAATCATACCGGAGACATGAGTTTAATGTCCCTAACAATTTAATTCATCCAGAAATATTTTTAATCCTATCAGTTCGCTCTTGCAGTTGCCCCCAACCGACTGTAAATTCACAAAATATTACCCAGGAAAATAACTATTGTGTATCAATGCGGCTTCCCCTCTATTGTTAGCAAAACTGAAGTATTTCGGTTTTAGATACAAAATGATGGCAAGATGTTGTTATCTCCCGTACCAATAACCAACAACCGGGTACTTGATATTGCTTTTATGTTGTTATGTAGCACAGTTTGTATATTAGTTTGGTCGTTATTACATTGAGATTGTCAAATTTTCTCATACTAAAGAGGTCACTCTGCATAAACTATTCAAACCGCGAGAAATGTCGACATGTTTCGGTGGATGGATGGACGGACAGACAGAAGGGCAAACAGATACATAAGTATAAGTTGACAGGCTAGCAGGCATACTTCTTCGAGGTGTGCACCGAACATTAGTTCTTAATGCCAGCGTTTAATTCTTTCATGACCAATTTTATGGTCTCTAGTTAATCGAATTACTCTTTTACTTGTTTCAGTCATTTGACTGCGGCCATGCTGGAG
>NC_069008.1:1543579-1544135 GCF_001194135.2 Octopus bimaculoides
AGAAACAGTTTAAGGTGAAAAAAACAAACCTAACCCTCCCATAGCAAATCCTTCCTCCACGTCACACTGCCTCGCTACTCCATCACCACCACCACCACACTGGTCTTTCCCATCCCATTACACAACCCTCTTCTCGCACCACTATGTTGTATGTTTGTGGGTGGCTGTGACTTGAATGTATAACAAATATTTGAATGTATATGCGTAGGAATAATGCGTGTGTGTGTGTTGTTTTGTGTTGTGTCTGGTGATTAGTAACCAAAGCTAACAGTTTGGCTGTCTGTAGTTTGCTAGGCTAGAGAAAATATTAGCTTGCTTGGAAATAGAGCATCTGTCCATAGAAAAACTGCCTCAATGAAGCCTCAATTGACCGATGGGAGCAGAGAAAAGTGACCATTAAAAACGATGATGTTGATAGTCATGTGTATGCATGTATTTAATACCCTTTTTTGGGCTCTGAACAACTAATGGAGTTAAAAAAGTATCCATGTGACGACATACAGTGTGTTTAGGGTATTTTAAATCTGAAAGATCCCTTTCTCTCTACATGCGTAAC
>NC_069008.1:1546889-1549013 GCF_001194135.2 Octopus bimaculoides
CAAATGTCTCTGTCACTAATCATTGCCTCTGTGAGGCTCAAAGTTCACCACTTTGTCCCATATCTTTCTGGGTCTACCTCTACCACAGGTTCCCTCCACAGTTAGAGATTGGCACTTCCTTACATAGCTGTCCTCGTCCATATGCATCACACGACCATAGCAGTGCAGTCGTCTCCCTTGCACACCACATCTGATGCCTCTTATGCCCAGCTTTTCTCTCAAGATGCTTACACTCTGTCAAACATGCACACTGACATTGCACATCCAGCGAAGCATACTGGCTTCATTTCTTTCAAGCCTATGCATGTTCTCAGCTGTCTCAGCTCATGTTTAATTGCCATGTAGCATAGCTGTTCACACACAGACATCATAGAATCTGTATTTCACTCTGAGAGAGAGAGAGAGAGAGGCCCTTTGTTGCCAGCAGGGGTAGGAACTCTCTGAACTTTGCCCAGCCTAATCTTATTCTCACAGTTTTGCTCTCAGAGCAACCACCTCCACTACTAACTTGGTCGCCTAGATACCAGAAACTATCAACTACCTCTAGCTTGCCCCTCTGGCAGTTGATGGAGTCTACTTTCTACATGTTTTCAGTGTTTATTGCACCTTTGCATCTTCCACATACAAAAGTTAGTTTCCTTGTTAAACTACCTGTATTTTTGCTGTACCTTTTATGTGTCCAAAGCTTACACTGGTTGCATTTTGTGAAGTTTCTACCGACACCTTTTCTATAGATTGAGCAGAGCCATCTACATGAAGGGATTTGTGATTTGGAGCCATCTTCTTGAAAGGATCTTTTACTTGTTTCAACCAATCCCAGGACTTATTTTCTTAAGTACTTATTCTTTCGGTCTCATTTTGCTGAGCTACCAAGTTATGGGGATGTAAACACACTAACATCGGTTATCAAGTGGTGGTCAGGCAAACAGACACAAAGACACACACATATAGATACACACACATGCACATATAGATACATATACACACACTTATACAGATACATAAAGATCAAGAGAAATACCTTAGTCACTTTGTAGATATATAGTACATAGATGGATATATATATATCTTTTAAATTTGTTTACAGGAAGCATTTTGAATATGCAAATAAAGCTCCTATTCCACCGTGCTGGCCACAGTCCAATGATGCTGACTGGTGAACTAGTTTCAGGGGTTGCATCGAGCTGCACCGATACAATGTCGGATAAATATAATAATAATAACAATAATCTTTAGATGGAATTTATGAATATTTAAATGCATCGCTTCATGTGTTTCCGCAAATTACATGTCTCTTCAGATCACAGACTGTATTCTTGGAATAATTACAGTGTAGTCCATAGTATCCGCGGGCAATGGATAAATCATCTTCATGGATTTATTTGTTCAGGCAATAAGACATTAATGGATGTTTGCTAAAAGGATGTTTGTCTCTTTTGACCAGTGGAGATAAACCTCCCTCTGGTCTACTTGAAATATAAAATCCATATATTTTCCTAGAGGATCACCGTAAAAGCAATTTAAGGAAGCATGTTCCTTTCCACCCTGCAGCCATGTACTAACCTCTTCATAATCATGATTCTCTTCGCATAACCCATTAATTACAAGGACAAAAAAAAAAAAAAAGCAAGATATAAATGAGTTATTTAGTTAAACCGAACTTACCAGGACCGGTTTAACCCTGCAGTCATGTGAAATTTTTACGTGGCACAGAGATCATATTGTGTATACAAAGCGAAGGCGTGTAAAATGAAGTCAGGTTATTTTGAACTACGTGTGAAACAATAATTCTGCCCAGCATCGCCTTTCTGGTACTTGTGCCCACGGCATGTGTAAGGACTTTCGAGCGAGATCGTTGCCAGTGCCCTTAGACTGGCTCTTGTGCGGGTGGCACATAAAATACACCATTTTGAGCGTGGCCGTTGCCAGTACCGCCTGACTGACCTTCGTGCCAGTGGCATGTAAAAGCACCCACTACACTCTCTGAGTGGTCGGCGTTAGGAAGGGCATCCAGCTGTAGAAACTCTGCCAATTGGAAATATGCTGTGCATAAGAAGACCAGGCAAGCCGAGTGAGACCTAAATCTAAGGCCTCAGCCAGTCCACTTATGCGTACCTTCCTTCC
>NC_069008.1:1549023-1561440 GCF_001194135.2 Octopus bimaculoides
TGAAGCAAGTGAAATCGAAATCGAGTTAAATTTGACATCTGGCACCCATGCCAATGTCGTCTCCTTCATTGGACACGAAACTCAGCTTGCGAAGACTTATTGGGGCAAGCAAAAACGAAATTGTGAGGGCACCTGTGCCCAGCGTCACCTTTCTGGCACTTGTGCCCGTGTCATGTGTAAGGACTTTCGAGCGAGATCATTGCCAGTGCCCCTGGACTGGCTCTTGTGCAGGTGGCACATAAAATACACCATTTTGAGCGTGGTCGTTGCTAGTACCGCCTGACTGGCCTTCGTACCAGTGGCATGTAAAAAGCACCCACCACACTCTCGGAGTGGTTGGCGTTAGGAAGGGCATCCATCTGTAGAAACTCTGCCAAATCAGATTGGAGCCTGGTGTAGCCATCTGGTTTCACCAGTCCTCAGTCAAATCGTCTAACCCATGCTAGCATGGAAAGCGGACGTTAAACGATGATGATTTATTCTTAGTGCAAGTTTTGAAGAGTGCAGTTCGATTTTAACAGTTATTTTTCCAAAGCCATAATGGAAGTGACAAAGGAGCATATTCAGCATATTTAACTCCTCCAAGGAAGGAGGTTATGTTTTCATTGGCGTTGGTTTGTCCGTCCGTCTGTCTGTGTGTGTGCAAAATAACTCAAAAAGTTGTGAACGGCATTTGATGAAACTTGCAGGAAAAGTTGGTAACGACAAAAGGAACAGATGATGAAATTTTGGTAGTGATCCAAGAATTTTTATGGATTCTTGAAGGATTTTTCATTTGTTATATTGAATTTACATGAAGTATTACAATGTTACGTTCTTTGATTATCTCCCTTGAAAACACATCGTTTTCACGTAACCTATGGTGGCGTTGCTATTTAGAGACAGTGTTGACGATGATGATGGTCGAGATAAGTATGGGAGGAGGATGAAATAGTATCGGTGGTTATAATGGCGACAGGAGCGGTGTGATGGGTGATGCTGAGGTGATGGTGGTAATAATGATGTTGATGATAGTGTTAGTAGTGTGATGGTGGTATTGCAGTGGTTATACTGGTTGTAGTGGTGAAAGCGACTGTCAAGGTAACCGTCACGATAACGTTGATGGTGGTGTCTGTGGTTGAAGTGGAAGCAATAACAATGCTGCTGATGATGATGTTGGTGGTTGTGAACTGCTTCAGAGGATTCCTGTTTTAAAAGGGTTTTTTTTTTTTTAAATCATATGGCTGTGTTATTTTTTTTTTTTACCCTCGCCAAGGAGGTTGTTTTTGCCGGCGTTGGTTTGGGAAATTGGGTGATTTTTCAGCATGCGTGTATAAGGGTAGAAATGAGCGGCTTGGCAGAAGTCTGCGCTCTCCGAGTGCTTTTCTGGTTTGCTTTATGAGTTCAATAAAAGCAACAATAGAACAGGAAATGTGAGGAATATTAATGCAGTATGTGGGGATCGGACAATAAGTATAAGCCAGTGTTAACGGTAGATCCAGAAATTCCAAGCTAGAAACTACAGCCCAGAAGACAAGCTTCATCCTAGAAGATCTGTAGAGCTTGATGAGGACATCTTGAAAACTCTGGTGGAACAAAATCCCATTGTAACTGCTGAGGAACTAGCAGAGAAGCTTGGATTTGGTCATTCAACCATTCATCAACACCTGCATGCCATCAGAATATTAATGTCTTTGGTTTCAAGACGAAAGGTATTCTTCCATCAGGATAATGCTTGCCACATAGTCCAAGGATGACATTCCAAAGGCTGGAGCAGTTTGAATGGGAAACAATGCCCCACCCACCATATTTGCCAGACATTTGAAGACAGATATTTGTCCTGATCTTGTTTGTTGTTAACACAAGGTTTCACTTGATACACCCTCCAGCCTTCATCAGGTGTCTTGGGGAAATTTTGAACCTGGGTTCTCATTCCTTAGGTATCATTATTATTATTATTATTCAGGTTACTGCCTGGAATCTTGGGGTTAGTAGCCTGCACTCTTAACCACTACGGGCATATGGCATAGTGGTTAAGAGCACGGGCTACTAACCCCAAGACTCTGAGTTCAATTCCAAGCAGTGACCTGAATAATAACAACAACATTGAAAATTACCTTAGAAATGAGAACCCAGGTTCGAAATTTCCCCAAGACACCTGAAGAAGGCTGGAGGGTATATCAGCCGAAACGTTGTGTTAACAACAAACAAGATGAGGATAAATATCCGTCAAATGTAAATAATGTACATAATTCCTCATCTCTTAAATATAGAACTGTAAAATCATAACCAGCTGATCTTGTATTTCCTTTTACCTAAAACCAGGAACGTTTCAGCACCCCCTTGTGTGTGTACATACATGAGAGGGTGCTGAAAAGTTCCTGTCTGTAAGGGTATTGTGAAAGGCCTGGTTAAAAACCAAATTTTCCAAGTTCTTTTACAGGGCTTAGAAAAACTGAAGGACTGCTGCAAAAAGCAAGGGAATCTGAGAGGGGAACATGTTCAATAAGATCATAACCAGCTGATCCTCCAGTAGTTTCTTTTACCCAAAGCCAGGAACGTTTCAGCACCCCCTCGTACATGAACATACAAATATACACATACATATGAATATATATACCAGCACACTGGCATGCAGTTTCACGATCCAATCTAAATTCCAGATCCAACATGGGGAAGTTTCCAAGTATTGTTGTTACATAAATAAAATAACACAAATGGGTTAAAGGCACACTACAGCTGTTTCAGGTGCGTTATTTTTTATTGATGAATAATTCAATTACATCATAAAGAAAAAAGTTTTCTTCAGGTGAATTAATAAAAATTTAAAATTGGTTCAGAAAAAAATACCAAAATGTGGAATATAGATTACCCTACTCAGTTCAATGTATTCCACATTCCTCTTCAGTGGAGAGGGGTTTCCCTTCAGTGTGGTACAGTAGACTGCCACTAATCTGGCACTAATTTCAGCTAGAAAAATTTTTAATTTCCTGGGTTGTCATACCAACCAGCTGCTACAATTTGTTGGTACCACTTGCTGTGTAAACACACATTTGTAAATAAAGGTAAGCCTTACCAGTTTGGCGGCTAATGCAGTTTTGCACCTCTCCTTGAAAAATGCAGTTTTTTGGAAAACAATTTTCAGATTCCTACGTTTTAGATGTCGGAGATTACCGAATATGTAAAGCATAAAACACCACACATTGTCCATAAAAGAAAAGGTTGAACTGTTCAAAAAACTTGACAGCGATGTGTCCATGAAAAGATTATGTGAATTACACAACGTTGGATCTTTGACAGTTTACAACATAAAGAAAAAAACAAAACAAAAAGACCAGTTACTCCATTTCTTTACTAACATTGAGTCAAAGAAACAATTGATAATTGGGCAAAATCACTAATCCAATAATCCCCAGGTCCCAACAATGCCAGATAATCAGTAGTTAACTGTATATTTTATTTCATCTTAATCAACTGTAAGAGTCAAAATATTATCCCATGTATTTTCACAACAGGCTGTTCCTCCAATGTGGATTTGGTGAATAACAAGATGAGAATTGGAAAAGAATAAATTCCCGTGTATTTCACAATGATAGGGGGGTTTTTTCCCCTTCAGTGTGTCATTTTGTGATGTACAAGATGAAAAGGCAGAATTCAAGTTTTTTATTTTTGGTAATTTTCAGGAAAATGTTAGCAAATTTGTGTCCTACACTTGGGAATCCATACAATTATAATCTTTAAACTCCCTCCCCAACAAATTCCAAAAGTTTCACTCTTTTTCAAGTAGAATTTTGGTTCAAGTACCTTTTTTTAGAATTTTCAGAAAAAAAAATTTTTTTGCATAATCGTATGAAATCCTACGTATAGAACAGATTCACAAATTTTTTTTTTTAAATGCCAACAAATATAAAAGTTTTGAGGGATTTATATAGGGTGCTGAAACCAGAATCCAGCCAATGACAATTATTAAAAAAACATTTTTAAGCGTCTTTCTCAGAGCTAGAGTTATCCCCAGCATGTGTTTTTTGGTGTGTAGTTAAGGCACTGTTGTTTATAAAATATTTTCCACATATTTCACAGAGGAATGGTTTTTCTCCTGTGTGTACTCTTTTGTGAACTCCAAGAACGGAATTCTGAGAGAATGATTTCCCGCAAATGTCACAAGAATATGGCTTTTCTCCGGTGTGAATACGTACGTGGGTAACAAGTCCTGAATTCTTGGTGAAGGATTTTCCACAAGTTTCACACCGGAATAGTTTTTCTCCAGTATGTATTCTTTTATGTCGAATCAAATCGCTATTATTGGCATATGATTTCCCACATATTTTGCAATGGAATGGTTTTTCTCCAGCGTGCATCCTTTTGTGTCCTATTAACACATCGTTAGAAAAAAAAGAATCACTACAAATATCGCATTTGTAAGGTTTTTCTCCTGTGTGAAATCTCCTATGTTCCGTTAGATTAAGGTTAGAACTAAAAGATTTACCACATATGTCACAGTGATAAAGTCTTTGTATAGTAAATGTCTCACTGCCCAAAGGTTTCACAACAGTGTATGTCTGCGTCACGGGATCCAAATTGGTAAAAACAGTTGTGTTGTTGGAAGAATCCAAGACTTTAACGTCCTCCATATTCATTCTTAATTGTCAAAATCTAAGGAATATCTCTGGAATCTAAGGAATTGTCAAAATCTAAGGAATATCTCTGACTGTAATATATTGTGGTTCAATTCCTTGTCTTGGATAGTATGGCACTTTGTTTGCAAGTGGGGAGGAATAATCGGAGTAGATATATTTTCAACTTACCCTAGAATAGTTGTTGCCAACCGAGTCCTTTTTAAATTGCAAACATATTTTTGCAGACAAACCTATGTGCTACTATTTCAATGTTATGAAATATGGATATGGTTTAATGGGTGATATGCAGCTTAAAAATGAGGTCAATAAATAAATAAATAAATACCAAAGCAACGTAATCAAATTAAGCAATCAGCAAAGACAGGCTTAAATTAAGTGTATTAATTGTAAACTCTGCAGATGTGTAGAAAGGAATAAATCATATTAATCCAAAACCGATGTCGAAGAAAGAAAATAATTGTGAATTGTGTGTATATATATATATATATATATATATATATATATATATATATATATAAAAGGAGTGCAAGTGTCTGGTGTATATAAATCAGAATTGTTTATCATCAAATGTAGAAACGTACAAGTGTGTGTGTGTGACGAATGTGAAGAAAGGTTAATAAAGATATTCATTCATCAATTGCTCATCAATATCAATTTCCTTGTAAAGAATTCAGGATGTGGTGTAAGCTTGTAATAGAATGGAATATTTAATCATGTAGACGAGGTAATAAAGTCCTTGAAATATTTAAGTGGTTCTATGCTATCCCAAACATTAACGTTTCAAGTACAACAATACTAAGTAGGCGGTGTAGAGAATAATTTTTACCTTAATATAAATAAGACTGGTTTCATAGAAACAGTTATATTAACTTGCCCTTTCAGATGTACCCAAATGACAGTAAGTTAAAAATCAAAAAAAGCATTGTCCAGTGAAATAACAATCTGCATGTAAAAAAAAACCCGAGGTTATTAAGGTTGACCAGTAATAATGGGAAATGTAAAAATCGAACTTGGTTTGCTGAAACGAATATGTAAATGCATTTAGATAAATAACCACAGCTCTTCTTGATCGAAATTATTTTCGATCTTTTAGGGTTTTTTTTTTACAAAAGTGCCTTCGGATTTCTGTTTTGAACATCGAAGATTCCAATTGTGTCACGACTTTCCTGTTCCTTACTTTTTAACACTGAAAATTCTAATGTAAAATTTCTAATAATGTAGAAAAACTGTAGGGTTTAGACAGGATGCTGTTCACCGCATTTTAAAAATCCATTTTCAAATAAGTTTTATCATATTTTATCATTAACTTTGCAAAGAATAATTTTATCAATAATTTGTTTCCATAATTCAAGGAATCCAAGTTAATTTTTTGACATACCCTATTGCTGCCGCTTTCCCTAAATTTGATTGTGTAATCACATTATATCAGGGGTGGGGAAAGTTTTTAGTGAAGCCTGGTACTTATTTTATTGGTCTCTTTGCCGAACCACTAACTTACAGGGATGTAAGCCACCAACACCAGTTGTCAAGTGGTGGTGGGAGATAAAGGTACACACATACACAAACATATATATATATATGATGAGCTTCTTTCAGTTTCCGCTTTCCCTAAATTTGATTGTGTGATCACATTATATCAGGGGTGGAGGAAACTTTTTAGTGCGGCGAGCAAAAAAATTTCAACGAAAAAGGTTCGCAGGTGGATCACAAGTTCTAACTCTGAAATCTGTGTCAATCTTGTATATATCTATGTATAATTCGATATACATTAATAAAGATAAGTTTAAGACATTAAATTAACGCTACCACTGAATTTAAGACGTTTATATTACTCATGAGATATTTATATTTCTCAGCTGGGGTGTAGTTGCGTCAAAAGAGAATGGTGCAAACCTAGCATGATTTTCTGTTCTAGTCTAACCATTTTAAGTCGTAGTGGAAACGCGACCTATGTCGCAAAGAGGCATACGAATATTGTATAAATTTTATGATTGAAAAATTGACTATGTTTTGTACAAACGAGTCTACCAGCTTGCAGGCGCAATAAGATGGTTACGCGTGCGGGGGATACCCACCCCTGCATTATATGGAAGATTTAGTAAATGTGGTGAAACATTTGGCTCGCTCGCTCGCTCGCTAAATAAATAAAGTAAGTAAATTACTTGGGACGTGTAAAACATTAGGGTTTACTTCTTGAAATACCAAAACGAAAACAAGATCAAAAGTCTAAAAAAGAGAAACTTGACAAAAAATTATTTTTCAGAACTTCAGCTGTTATTTCTAACAATTCGAGCGACCACATTAAGACTTCCTCATTTTCTCAGCTGGTTTGACCAGCATAAACACTGTTGAAATGGAGTGAAGTAGGTATTCCGAAAGCTTGGAGGAGTGCACGATTTTTAAAAAAATTGAAATTTTGGAAATACTGACCGACCTACCCACTCATCTGTCTATCTACCCAGCTATCTATCCAACTATCTATCTATCTATCTATCTATCTATCTATCCATCTATATATCTATCTATCTATCTATCTATCTATCCATCTATCCATCTGTCTATCTATCCATCTATCTATCCGTCTATCTATCCATCTATCTATCCATCTGTCTATCCATCTATCTATCTATCCATCCATCCATCTGTCTAACTAACTGTCTATCTATCTATCTATCTATCTACCCAGCTCTCTCTCTCGCTCTCTCTCTCACACACACACACCGCTTATTGACGTCCCATGTTTGAATAGTTTAGGTAGAGTGGCCTCCCTCGTGAAACGAAACTGAAAGGACGCCATTGTTTTAAATATTCAGTAAAAGAATATTTGACAATCTCAAAGTGATTGGTTTAGAAGCTTTGAGGTACCGTTCACTCCCCCGCTTGAAGTAACGACAAAACTAGAAATTCAGACTGCGCTGCGCAGCAAAATCAAAACAGGACATTAAATAAAATATCAAACTAACAGTTAGTCATTGGTAAGGGTGTTAACTCCATGTTGGCATCATTTTGTATTGGAAACCGAAATGCTTCAGATTTATCAACGACAGCAGAGAGGCTCTCACATACTTATTTTCTTGGATAATGTTTTGAGAATTAACGGTTGATTGGAGGCGACCGCAAGAGCAAACTGACATTATTACAAATACCTCCAAATGTATTGAAATGTTTGTTAGAGACTTTTAACTTAATAGTTTCCCTGTATGATTTTTTTCGAGGGTAAAATTATCCCTTACACCGTCTACTAATTACTTCAGCGAATGTAGTTATCTTGGTGTGAGGTAAACACTAATGTTTGCTGATTACTTCGAACCAATTTAAATGTTCCAGAATCGGATGTTCCATCACCTTAAGGACTAAATGTTTCTTTTTATTACCCACTTTCGCTACGTTATGAATTCTTAACGAGAATATGGACTTCAATGGCCAAATAATGGTTGAATAACTTTGATATTATTTCTTCCTTTTCTAGTTGACTTGCAAATCTTAAGCCTCGATCATTTTTATTGCCACCACAGTGGTAAATAAATGTGAATTCATCGTACTACATACAGACACACACATGCGTATTTTCCAGACAGAATCACAATACTTTTAAGACTATGAAGCAAATATTAAGCCGTAACCATATTTCATAACGTAGATTAAAAAGAAAGGGGGGAATCTTTTATCTACAATAATATATGTGCTACATGGACATAGTCAACAACGGGTACACTGTGGGCATGTAGAAGATATACACACATTGCATATTTTACCCAGTTGTGAAAAGAGATTCAAAATATCTCAGAGAAGCACAATGACTACGGAGGACGTTAAACCGTTGGTTATCCCCAACTCAACCGTTTTTACCAATTTGGATTCAGTAACAGAGACTTATAATAGTAATGAGAAAACTTTAGGCGATGAAGTATTTACTGAAGAAAAATCATTGGACAAAACCGTTCGATGTGAAATTTGTGGGGAATCATTTGGCAAAGTCCGTTATTTAAAAGAACATAGGAAAATACACTCTGGAAAAGAAACTTGCCTTGATGAAATAGTTACGAAATCATTCTCTCAAACATCTCTTCCTCTTCATGAACCTATTCACACAGGAAATAAATCTTACCACTGTGAAATATGCGGGAAATCATTTGTGAAAAACAGTAATTTAACGCAACATAAGAGAGTACACACTGGAGAAAAACCATTTGCCTGTGAAATATGTGGGGAAGCTTTCTCTCACAATTATCGTCTTGCTCTCCATAAACATAGTCACACTGGAAACAAACCTTTCCACTGTGAAATATGTGGAAAATCATTTGCTCTTAATAGTTATTTAAAAAGTCACAAGAGAATACACACGGGAGAAAGGCCATTCCAGTGTGAAATATGTGAGAAATATTTCGGTCAGAAATCCAGTTTGGTTACTCACATACGTATTCACACTGGGGAAAAACCCTACCACTGTGAAATCTGTGGTAAATCTTTCTCTTTTAATTCCAGTCTTTTGCGTCATAAAGCAATGCACTCTGGAGAAAGACCATTCCATTGTGAAATATGCGGAAAGTCTTTTGTGGATAAAGGTGATTTAACGAGACATAAAAAAATCCACAATGAGGAGAAACCTGAGCAGTGTGAAATTTGTGGAAAATCTTTCTCATTTAAATCCAGGCTTGTTAATCATAAAAGAACACATACTGGAGAAAAACCCTATCACTGTGAAATTTGTGGGAAACTATTCGTTCAGATTTCACATCTTGTCAATCACGTAAGACTACACACTGGAGAGAGACCATATCATTGTGAAATATGTGAGAAGTCTTTTGTGACCAAAGGTGCTTTTATAAGGCACAGAAGGATACACACTGGAGAGAAGCCTTACAACTGTGATATTTGTGGGAAGTTATTCACTAATAATTCTAATCTTGTTGATCACTTAAGAATACATACTGGGGAAAAGCCATATCATTGTGATATATGTATGAAGTCTTTCAGAAGTAGCGGTCATTTTGCCAAACACAAAAAAATACACACTGAAGAAAAATTGCTTCTCAGTAAATCGTCATCATGATGATGATCTTCATTTAGTGTCTGTGTTTTCTGCCTGGCATGGGTTGGATGGTTTGGCAGGATCCAACCTGTTTGGACTGCATTGTGCAGTGTATGATATGGGTTATTTTTGACTTGCGGACCCCTTTATATTTCAGGCTTTACCTTATAAACGCTTATGAAATTTATACATAAATATTTGCTTAAAATAACATATTTTTACATTTATTTATTTAACAGTATTTAACAAATAGGTTTATTGTCAATTAAAAGATTTCGATTAAAAAACATATATAAAATCAAATTGCCCATAAAAAGTATTTGCTGCCCACGGACCCCCTGTCTTGTCCTTGCGGACCACATTTTGAAAACCCCCCTGGGTTATACAGTTGGAAGCCCTTCCTAATACCAACCACTTGACATTTGTAATCTGTAGCTGAATACAAGCTGGAGAGAAAAGAAGAGAATATTAAACACTGTTGCTGGTGCCACATAAAATGCACTGGTGATGGTGCCACGTAAAAACTACAGGTAATGGTGCTATGTGAAAATCACCAGTGCAGTGGTGTGGGTGCCATGTAAAAAGCACCAGTGCTGGTGCCACATAAAAGGCACTGGTGATAGTGCCACTTAAAAAGCGCCTAGTACACTCTGCAAAGTGGTTAGCATTAAGAAGGGCTTCCAGCTGTAGAAACCAAGCGGAAACAGATTATGGAACCTGTTGTGATCCCCTGGCCTTGCCAGCCCCTGTCAAGCTGTCCAACCCATGCCAGCATGGAAGAATGGACGCCAAACAATGATGATCTTGTTGGAGATGTATTCTGTCTTGTCATCTTGTAATCTATAAATATCTCTTGAAAATAGGTATGTTTGTAATTAAAGTTAATTACAGAGACTTAGTCTCATTATGACTGTAAAAGTTTGTGGAAATTATTATATATGACAGATGATTTGTTGAAAATATTCATAAAAAATAAAATTTTAAAAATGTAAAACTTTTGTAAAATCTTATCACTTGAATTTATGGTGAAATAACTCTTAGTTATGTAAATTAAATTTTCATAATTTGTGACCAAATAGCTTGTGGTTAATGTAAATTAACATTTATAAATCTCTTATAAAATATGTTTGCAATATTTGTTATGTGGTATTTTCTGGACTGTTGAAATTGTTTTTTTAACCCTTTAGCATTCAGATTATTTTGTCAAATGTAATAATTATTTATTCACATTGTTTTAAACTAATCATACATTATCTTGTTGCTTCAAAATTCTGATGATTGCTTTTTTTTTAGAATGGCATTGTAGGGGAAGTGTGAGAGGCCAGATTTAGACAGTTTGAACATAAAATATATAGAATATTTGGGTCAGATATTGCTGGTTTAAATACTAAAAAGTTTAAAATTAATTCAACACTGAAAACATAAGTGTAAAATTTATAATGAAATGTTTAAGAAAATTCTTTTAGCTGTATGATCAATAAGTTTTGTGTTTCCAGTCCAGTCCTCTTGCACAAATGTTGTCTTCTGAAGCCCTGGTTAACACAGGAATTTTGTAGATGAATTCTCATCCATATGAGATGGTATCAAAAAGTTCCCAGAATAGTTATGTTCAAGAATATAAGTGTACCACAAGTGAAAAAAGGTTGCCGAGCACTGAAATAGATAAAAGCTTATCTTCTATTTGTTCCAGTCATTAAGCTGCGGCCATGCTGGGGCACCATCTTGAAGAATTTTAGTCGAACACAACAACCACTACTTTTCTTCTGTTTTTTTTTTTGAAGCCTGGTACTTATTTTATTGGTCTCTTTTGCCGAGCCACTAAGTTACAGGGATATAAGCACACCAACACCAGTTGTCAAGTGGTGGTGGGAGATAAAGGCACACACATACACAAACACATAGGATGAGCTTCTTTCAGTTTCCATCTACCCAATCCATTCACGAGGCTTTGGTCAGCCCAAGTCTATAGACACTTGCCCAAGGTGGAATACTGTGGGACTGAACCTAGAACTAAGTGGTTGGTAAGCAAACTTCTTTACTATATGCCACACCTGCACCTAGGCAGTTGTTCAGCGTTATGGACAGCCAACTACAAATGATGGGAAATAATTCTCAATTTCTTGTATATACACAATATATATTTGTGCACACAAATTGGTTTCAACTTTTGGCACAAGGCCAGCAAGTTTTTTTGGGGGGTGGGGTAATTCAATTACATTGACCCCAGTGCTCAACTGAAACTTATTTTATCGACTCCAAAAGGATGAAGGCAAAATCAACTTCAACAGAATTTGAACTCAGAATCTGTAGATGGACAAAATGCCACTCAGCATTTTGCGTGGCCTGCTAATGGTTCTGCCAGCTCACTGTCTTCACCACATATTTATTTTGAAATACTCTGTGTTTCTTTCAATTACTTTAAATATAACAAAGAATTTAGTAAAATAACTTCGTTATCATTAAGCTAATGTTAGGACCATAAATTGTGACTAAGGTTTGGTGGAAGATTTTAATTCAAAACTTATGAAAACAAGACATTTGTACTACAGAGCCAGAAGCAGTTTCAGGTAGGATGGTACCAAAAGGGATAACGCTTTTTTTAACTATATTTCTGTTGAGATGCTCTGTGTTTCTTTCAATTACTTTAAATATAACAAAGAATTTAGTAAAGTAACTTAGTTGTCATTAAGCTAGTGTTAGGAACATAAATTGTGACTAAGGTTTGGTGGAAGATTTTAATTCAGAACTTATGAAAACAAGACATTTCTA
>NC_069008.1:1561786-1571545 GCF_001194135.2 Octopus bimaculoides
AATACAATAAAAATAATAACAGGACATAACAAAAGATGTTTTATATATATATATATATATATATATATATATATATATATACACATATATATTACACGTGATGTTGGTAATTTCTTTTTCTTCTTAATTCTGTAGAATTGTCAGAGAATAGTTACTCAGAGTTTCAGGTTCCCATTTGTCGGACAGTTGTGACAGCATGAACAAACACCCACCTGATGTCTACGGATACAACAAATTGTATTGTAAGCATCCTAGGGATGCAGATTATGGTCGTAAAAACTTTTGATTTGTGGAAACCCACGTTGTAATACAATTAAAATATTCATAAATTCCACCCATGGAGAAGTTTTAATTCAGTTTTCCATCACGACTGTCTGACGAACGGCAACGTGAAACTCTGAGTAACAGTTCTGTGATACTTTTGCAGCTTTAATAAAAAGTAAGCATCGTGACGCGTAATCACGGGGATGTGAGTTCGAGTCCACAGTTGGCCACCTACACTTTTTTCTGCAAAATAGGGGTAGTTTATCCTGTTCAGGCTATATTATTAGCATTATTCGGTACTACTAAAGCAGCGCGGACCCGAACGCGCGTCTGCGCTAGCTAGTCTTGAGTGGTCGATCCTATCCCTAACCCTAACCCTAACCCTAACCCGCGTGTGCAAATGAATACGTGTTTAGGGTTAGGAATAGGGTTAGGGTTAGGATCGACCACTCACGACTAGCTAGCGCGGACGGGTCCGCGCTGCTTTACTAGTACCGCATTATTCTGCGATTGAGAATTTAAAATCACTTCTTTAACTTTCTAAGACATCTCAACGTTTCTAAAAGCAAACTTCGTTTGTTTATTTACGTTTGTCGTAATTTGAATTTATATATAATATATATATATAAGTTAATTATATACACACACACATTTTATCAAGTGCGAAAGGATTTAAGGTAAAAGTCGATCTCGTGGGAATTTGAACGCAGGACGTAAAGGCGAAATGACACAAAGCATTTTATCCGGCGTATTAATGGTTCTTACCAGCTGGCCGCCTAAACAAATAAAGTGCGACGGGTTACGATCGTGGCCCAAATAGATGCATTTAATTTATGGGCATTTGTTGCAATCTAATGTCACTCAAACGCTTAGAAAGGCCCAAGCGTCCATTTCATTTTCTCATTTTTATATAACTTTCATTTCATTTCCATTCGTTTTATGTTTTTTGTCCCCACTGTGGTCTTGTCTGTCCTTGTGGTGTCCCCATCTGTGTTTGGGGCTTTATGCCTAATAAAGAAATCACTCAATCGCTTAGATACCCCAACCACCCCCGAATGCAAGTGGAGTAATAGTTCAAATAATGACTTTCAGATGATGTAAAACTTGCCACCATTATATACGAAGAAGATATTTTAACTATTTTTTGTTTCTTATGTGTGCAGGGTAGTCTCATTTTCGTAAAATGTGCTCAGCAGTCCATGCTATGTAAGTGCAAGTCCCAGCGCTTTATGGGTTAAAGTCAAAACTGATGTTCAAAACGTAAACATGTGAATGCTGTGTTTGTTTAGAAACAGCGGCGAGTGAAATTTTGTGAATAGAATTATAAACCATCGTCATAGAGCTTTATATGCCCTAATATTTGATTATTTTCTATAGTTAATGTACGGGGAAAGCATATCTATAAAATATAAAAAATTGTTTCTGTACGTATAAATTTACGTTAGGGACTTTTAACTTACGTCACCGGTATGATTTATACAAAGGTAAAATTGTCCACTAACACCGCGTACTTAGTCTATTAAAAATTACCTGAGCGAATGTAATTATCTCGTTGTAAGGTAAACATTAATGTTTGCCGATAATATAGAACTAGCTCAGATGTTTCAAACTAGGGGGCTTCGTCAAGTGATGCTTAGATATTTAATTTTGTTACCAACTTTCGCTGCATCTTGAATTGTTTACGAGAATATGGACTTCAATGGCCAAGTAATGAGTGAATATCTTTGATAATTCTTCCCTTTGTAGTCGACTAGCAAATCTAAAACCCTAGTCATTTTTAATGCCAGTGTAATGGTGAACAATTTTGATTTCTTAGTACCACAAACACGCACACACACATGCGTATTTTCCACGCGGGCTCAATATATTTTTTAGACTATAAAGCATTGACGAAATCATAACCAGATTTCATAACATAGATTTAAAAATTTTTTAAAGGTATTTTGTATACAGTAAAATATATATATATATATATATATATATATATATATGCTACATGGACACAAGTCGACAGAGTGTATACTGGGAGTAAGTAAAAACAATATACAAATTGCGTATTTTACCCACTTGTTAAAAGAGACCAATAATATCTGAGAAAAGCAATGGAACTATAATGAATCTGAACAGTACCTCTGGAATGAATATGGAGGACGTTAAACCCTTGGCCGTTCCCAACTCCGCTGTTTTTATTAATTTGCATACAGTAACAGAGACTTATTATAATAATAATGAGAGAATTTTCGGCTGCAACATGCTTGCTGAAGAAAAATCATTGGACAAAAAAGTTTGCTGTGAAATTTGTGGGAAGTCGTTTGGCAAAGTCCGTTACTTAAAAGAACACGAGAAAGTACACACTGGGGAAAAACCGTATCTTTGTGAAGTATGCGGAATATCCTTCTCTCGGACGTCTCATCTTGCTCTCCATAAACGTATTCACTCGGGGAAGAAACCTTACCACTGTGAAATATGCGGGAAATCATTTATAAAAAACAGCAATTTAACACAACACAAGAGAGTACACACCGGAGAAAAACCGTTTCCCTGTGAAATTTGTGGTAAATTTTTCTCTTACAATTACCATCTTGTTATTCATAAACGTATTCACTCTGGAAGTAAACCTTTCCACTGTGAAATATGTGGAAGATCGTTTGCTCTTAGTAGTTATTTAAAAAGTCACAAGAGAATACACACAGGAGAGAAGCCATTTCAATGTGAAGTATGTGAAAAAAGTTTCAGTCAAAAATCGAGTCTGGTTGGTCACATACGTACTCACACTGGTGAAACGCCATACCACTGTGAAATCTGTGGTAAATCGTTCTCTCTCAAATCCAGGCTTGTACATCATGAAGCAATACACCATAACAAAGGTGATTTAACAAAGGAAAAGACACATCATTGTGAAATCTGTGGGAAATGGTTCTCTTTGAATTCTAGTCTTTTACGTCATAAAGCAAGACACATTGGAGAAAGAGCTTTCCACTGTGAAATATGTGGAAAATCTTTTGTGGATAAAGGTGATTTAACAAGACACAAAAAGATCCACAACGAGGAGAAACCTGTGCATTGTGAGCTATGTGGAAAATCATTCTTATTTAAATCCAGACTTGTAAATCATAAAAGGACACACACTGGAGAAAAGCCCTATCACTGTGAAATTTGTGGGAAATCGTTCAGTAATAATACTAATCTTGCCAGTCATGTAAGGATCCACACCGGAGAGAGACCGTATCATTGTGAAGTGTGTGGGAAGTCTTTTGTAACCAAAGGCGATTTAACGAGACACGAAAGAATACATACTGGCGAGAAACCTTACAGCTGTGACATTTGTGGGAAATCATTCCGAAGTAGTGGTCATTTTGCCAGACACAGAAAAATACACACTGGAGGAAAATCGTTATGATGATGATGATCTTCATTTAGTACCTGTGTTTTCTGCCTGGCATGGGTTGGATGGTTTGGCAGGATCCAACATGTTTGAGGACTGCGTTGTGCTCCTGTGTCTGATATGGGTTATACAGTTGGATGCCCTTTCTAACATCAACCACATCACTTTTATAATCTGCAGCTGGATTCGAACTTGAGAGAAAAGATTTAAATGATTAAACACCGGTGCCATGTAAAAAGCTCTGGTGCCACATAAAATGTGCTGGTGTTGGTTCCACTGAAAAAGTTTGCAGTACACTCTGCAAAGTGGTTGGCATTAGGAAGGGCATCTTGCTGTAGAAACCAATCCAAAATTAGACGATGGAACCTGGTGTGGCCCACGACCTTACTAGCTCCTGTCAAGCCATTTGACCCATGCCAGCATGGAAAAATGGACATCAAACAATGATGATCAAGATATATTCTGTGTCTTGTCAGCTTGTAATCTATAAGTATCTCTTGAAAATAGATTTGTTTGTAATTAAAGTTAATTACAGAGGCACAGTCTCGTTAATTATGACTATAAAAATTTGTGGAAATTAGTATATCATTAAGATGATTTGTTGAAAATATTCTTAAAAAATTTCTTTTAATATGAAATTCATGGAAACTCTTATCACCTGAATTTATGGCAAAATAACTCCTAATTATGTAAATTAAATTTGCATAATTTATGACCAAATAACTTGTGGTTAATGTAAATTAAAATTTAATTTTATAAATCTCTTATAAAATGGAAATTAAAGTTGAATGCCTGCAATATTTGTTATGTGGTATTTTCTGGACTGTTGAAATCGTTTTTATAAAATTAATTCAATACTGGAAACATTTTATCAGTGTAAAATTTATATTGAAATGTTTAACCTATTTTGTTACAACACAAAATCAAACATGACCATGCTGTACTTATTTTTATTGTTTGCTTAATTAATTAGTCACTACATGTAATGAATTAACTACCCTTATCCTATTTATATATCTAACTTATTTACCTGCATTTGTATTAACATTGTACTACTACTGATATACGACACCCACCACCAATAGCGGTAACAATAATTAACCAGTTAGCATATATATATTTAATGTTAATTGTACTGACACTTAACCAGTCAACCTATATATATATATATATATATATATATATTAGGTTGTCCGGAAAGTTCTGAGCGTTTTTTAATATGTAAAAAGGGATATAAATAATTGACCTTTCAATAAATTTTATTCAATGGAATAATTCCATTATTATTAATGACCTTTGCTCATCTATCAGGCAATTTAAATATTCCATCAGCATAAAATTTGACTGGTTTTGAAGAAAAAGGAGTTATCTGGATGCATTTTGACTCCATCAAAATCTTTAAATGTTTTTCCTTGCAATGAGTTCTGTAGAGACAAAAACAAGTGGTAGTCAGATGGTGCAATATCAGGAGAATATGGTGAATGGGGTAAGAGATTACAGACAAGTTCATGTAATTTTGTTCAGGTAGCCAAAGACACATGTGGTTGGGCATTGTCGTGTTGGAACACTACTCCTTTCCTATAGGCAATTTCTGGTCTCAATTCTTTCATTTTTTGGTTCAAATTAGCCAGCTGATGACAGCACACATCAGAATTAATGGTCTAGTTTTCTGGGAGAAGCTCATGATAAATAATGCCTTTATGATCCCACTAAACACAAAGCATAGCTTTTTCAACATGGATGTTTGTCTTTGGTTGCTGTTTTGGGGGATCCTTATGCAAACTTTGTGTTTTCATACACAATCCATTTTTCATCTCCAGTCAGAAGTTGTTTCAAAAAAGGCATTTCCATTTCAAAATCATAACACAAGCATAATACCAGTCCAAGTAATTCTTTTCTGAGAGTTTGTGAGGGACTCATACATCACAGCGAGAAATGTATCCTCGCTTCACTAGGTTGATCATGAGCCATACTTTTAGAAACTTAAGTCCTTTGCAAGTTCTCTAATCATGATATTTGAGTTTTCTGTGATTTTTGCCTTCAAAACCTCTTCATCCAATTTTGAAGGTCTTCCACTGCGACTCCTCTTCCAAGCTAAACTCTCCAGTTTCAAATTTTGCCAACCTCCTTCGAACTGTTGATTCACCTACAGCATCATCACCATAAACTTCACAAATGTTTTTGCAAGTCTTTGCTGCATTTTCTCCTTTTTTTTTAAAAGAAAAGCATTACAACAGGAATACGAAATTTTTGGTTATCCATTTCAAATGTCAATAAAGGGTAACAGCCCCCTCTTGTTCATCATAGTCCTCCAGGCAATTACAGAAGATTTAAAGTAGGTTGCCCTTAGGAGCTCCTGTGTGCTGATGACCTTGTTCTTATAGCTGAATCACTACCAGAACTAGAGAAGAAACTTCAGATGTGGAAGCAAAGTCTAGAATCAAAGGACTTAAGAGTTAATTTAGTAAAGACCCACCAGGGAAGATAACAATAATAACAAGTAACACCTTTGGCTACAATGGTAACATTGACAGTGCCCTCTCGACATCTGGCAATAACATTACCAGTGCTACCAACACTAGCACCAACGGCCCCAGCAGCAGCAAATTCGTTGACCCTAGCAACGTCATCGTCGACAGCACAGGCAACAACAGTGAGATCGTTGCCAGTGCCCCTGGACTGGCCCTTGTGCGGGTGGCACATAAAATACACCATTTTGAGCGTGGCCATTGCCAGTGCTGCCTGACTGGCCCTCGTGCGGGTGACACGTAAAAGCACCCACTACACTCTCTGAGTGGTTGGCGTTAGGAAGGGCATCCAGCTGTAGAAACTCTGCCAAATCAGATTGGAGCCTGGTGTAGCCATCTGGTTCACCAGTCCTCAGTCAAATCGTCCAACCCATGCTAGCATGGAAAGTGGACGTTAAACGATGATGATGATGTGCACCACTGGCAACACACGCAGAAGCAGTAACACAACCACCACTACCAACTGCCCCAGCTGGAGCACCACCAGAATCAACACCATCGACAGCAGCAACAACATCGACAACTGCAACAGCAGCAGTAGGCACAACACCGACTCCATGCATCCAAGGAAATACATTGGATGTGTGAGAACTTCCTTTAAGAAACGTTTTTCCAGCCATAAATCCTCCTTTAGAGTTTGAGAAAGGAGATATGTAACATCACTGGCAACTGAAGGAATTCCATACTCGATATCATGGAAAATCTCACACTGTCCGGGTCCATACATAAACGGAACAAAACGCTGCAAGCTATGCGTAACCGAATGCATGGAAATCCTGAAAAACTTGCACGTACAAGGGACCATACTGAACTCCAGAATGGAGATTTTCGGGCTGTGCTTGTATTTCAGGAGATTCCTGTTAGCGTTTTGGGAACCACATAATAGCAGTATTAGCGATAATTATACCACAGCTAGAAAATGATTGCTGATGAGAGTAGGGGAAAACTAAATTTTACCCTCATAGCTGATGGGTGGTGTGACTGAAAGAGGACAACACAGCCAGAAGCCGATGACCAGCCCCAAAGGGAGAAAACCCCCACTGTTTATAGCTCTATCGTTTCCCCCTCCATATTTTAAAGTGGCCATAGGCCAACAGGTCTTAGGGTCTGAAGATACGCCATAAAAGTACCATTTATGGCTAGAAACCTAAGGTAACCCTATAAACCGGCCTTCACCAGTAATTAATATAGACTGCGGATCTTTCTGATTTGGCGGACACCATTTTTTTTTTTATCTATGTTTTATTTAGTGTGTTTTCTACCGAAACACTTTAAAACTTCGTATACTTGTATATTTTGTCTTATAGAACAGAGAAAAAATTTTGTATTCGAAGTTCTTTCATGCTAAAAGTTGTCGTATTTCGGTAATTTTAACCACTCACTGACGTCTATTGAGGTGAAAACAATTACTGCTGTGGATTGTCAACATAACGTTGTGCGGTGTAATGGGATCTTTTCCCTTGAATAAAATTAGTGCCGTTGTTTGTCAACAACAACTATCGGCGGTACTGTTATTTATGACATCGTTCGTGCGTCTGTACTGGTTTTAGGATTTGGGCTCGGGTTTTAGAGTTAGGGTTAGGGTTAAGTATTTTTGCCAAATTTGGTGAAAATCTGTTCAATACACCGCCACAAATTTTTTTACCAAATTTGGCAAAAATACTCATAACCCACTTCTGCTCTATTTCTTAGAGTGTGTTTTTTCTCCGGATTTATGTTTTTCGAAAGAAAAAAAAAAAAAATGTGTGTGTGCGTGCACACACACACACACTCACACTCACACGTACTCTATCCGTCCGTCTTGCCAAACATGCTACCACGAGTGTTTGAATAGTTTGTGCAGAGTGACTTCCCTTCATGTGACGTATCTGAAAGAACTTTGTTTTTTTACTTGTAATATTTATTTGAAGAATTGGCAAACACAATGCAATATAACTTCCAGCTTCAATGATACCGTTGACTCCGACACTTGAAGTCGTGATAAAAAACTAAAATTGATATTATTAAAAATGTTTCTGTACGTATTATGTACATTAAACTGATGTCTCCGGTATGATTTATGCAAGGGTAAAATTGTCCCCTACACCGTGTACTTAGTATATTTATAATTACTTGAGCGAATGTAATTATTTCGTTGTAAGGTAAACATTGATTTTTTGCCAATAACATAGAACCAGCTAAGATGTTTCAAACTCGGTGCTTCGTCACCGTGACGATGAAATATTTAATTTTGTTACCAACTATCGCTACGTCCTGAATTGTTTACAAGAATATGGACTTCAGGGGCCAAATTATGAGTTAACTTTGATATTTCTTCCGTTTGTAATTGACTTGCAAATTTAAAACCTCGATCATTTCTAGTGCTACTCTGCAATGGTGATCAATTGTGATTTCATAGCACCACACACACTGACCTACGTATTGTCTAGACAGACTCAATATATATATATATTTTAGACTGTACAGTACCTATTCAATCATAACCATATTTCATAATATAGATATAAAAAAAAAAGTAGTTTTGTTTCAAATTGTATATGTGCTACAAATTGTATATGTGCTATATCGTGGGGGTTAGTAAAAATTATATACATATTGCTTAGTTTATCCGAGAGCATCACAATATCCAAGAAAATTACATCTGGTGTGAATATGGAAGACATTAAACCCTTGGATATTCCCAACTCGACTGTTTTGACCAATTTGGATATAGTAACACAGACTTATAGTAATGATAAAATGTTAAGCAACGAAGTATTTACTAAAGAACATTCATTGGACACAAAATTTCGCTGTGAAGTTTGTGGGAAATCGTTTGGCAAATCCAGTAACTTAACGCAACACAAAAGAGTACACACCGGAGAAAAACCGTTTCGTTGTGAACAGTGTGGAAAATCATTCAGTCAGAATTGTCATCTTGTTATACATAAGCGAATTCACAGTGGAAATAAACCTTACCACTGTGAAATATGTGGAAAATCATTTTCCGATAATAATTATTTAACAAGTCACAAGAGAATACATACTGGAGAAAAGCCATTTCAGTGTGAAATCTGCGGGAAATATTTTAGTCAGAAATCGAGTCTGGTTACTCACATACGGACTCACACTGGAGAAAAACCCTACCACTGCGACGTGTGTGGTAAATATTTTACAACCAGCGGTATCTTAGCAAGGCACAAACAAATCCACACTCAGGAGAAACCTTACCGCTGTGAAATTTGTGGGAAATCCTTCTCCGTTAATTCTAGTCTTATAAATCACAAAAGAACACATACTGAAGAAAAGCCATATCACTGTGAAATTTGTGGGAAATCTTTCGTTCAGATTTCACATCTTGTACGTCACAACAGAGTACACACTGGGGAGAAACCGTATCATTGTGAAATCTGTGGTAAGTTATTCTCTGCTCGTTCGCGTCTTGCATATCACAAAACAACGCACACCGGAGAGAGACCTTTCCACTGTGAAATGTGTGGGGTTTCTTTTGCCTGTAAAGCTAAGTTAAAAAGGCACAGCAAAAAACATACAGGGGGAAAAAGACATTCTGTTGTGAAATCTTGATATGATTAAAAATGTTTC
>NC_069008.1:1571858-1573305 GCF_001194135.2 Octopus bimaculoides
CATAAAAGAGTTCACACAGGAGAGAAGCCCTGCCACTGTGAAATATGTGGGAAATCGTTCAGTACTAATTCTATTCTGGTCATTCATAAAAGAGTACATACTGGGGAAAAACCATTCCACTGTGAAATGTGTGGGGTTTCTTTTGCCTGTAAAGCTAAGTTAAAAAGGCACAGCAAAAAACATACAGGGGGAAAAAGACATTCTGTTGTGAAATCTTGATATGATTAAAAATGTTTCTGGATGTATCAAATTATGTTAGGACATTTAATTCATGTCTCCGGTATGATGTATGCAAGGGTAAAATTGTCCACCACACTGCGTACTTCATATATTTATAATTACTTGAGTTCACACGACGTTCTGAGTTCAAATTCTGCCGAGGTCGACTTTGCCTTTCAACATTTCGGGGTTATGCACTGGGGTCGATGTAATCGACTAGCCTCCGCCCCCCCCCAAATTTCAGGCCTTGTGTCTATAGCAGAAAGGATAATTACTTGAGTGAATGTAATTATCTCATTGTAAGGTAAATATTAATGGTGGAGGTTACGAATATGTACACCACCCGTTTTTGGCGTAACAAAATCTCTAACCCTAAATCCTAATCTCTAACTCTAAATCCTAATCCTAATCCTAACCTTAAACCGTAATCCAAAACACCGGGCGTACATATTCTTTACTTTCGTCAACATTAATATTTGCTGATAACATAAAGCTAGCTTAAATGCTTCAAACTCAATGTCATCACCATGATGATTAAATATTTAATATGTTGAAGTAATGGAGAACCCCTTTGGTATTAGACTAAATAATCTCAGGTTGTCTTACTTCAACAAAAGCAGACAGTGTAAACTTTGCATGGTCGAAAGGACAATGATCTTAATAATCTGCATGATTTGGATACCTGCTTGAATACAAAAAGTGGAGTTTTTAGTTGGTACCATATTAACAGAGTTCGTTTTGGAAACGTAGTCTTCCCCGTTTGTGGACTAGTGAACAGGAAAAAAGACAAAAAGTTTTTAAAAAGACACCATGTATCTCTCATCGGACATCGTTAGAATCTTTCCAAGGAAGGTAACTCTGAGAATGGTTTTTCTTTTCATCACCAAACTAACGAAGCATAGTCGGGTGACAGGTACCTTTTTTTCCCCCCCAAGGGATTTTTCCTCCGATTCTTATTGAGGCTGCTAATAAAAGATTTGGATAATTTTTGGTGTTTAACAATCAATATTCTTGGATCTTTTTTAAAACGGGGGCCACATTTTTCATTAACGAAACACTTTGAAACTTGGAACACTGGTAGAATGTGTCATATAAAACATCTTTTTCTCTTAGTCTTCTTAAAAAAAAAAGAAATCCATAAATTATTCCATGTTAAAGTTGTCGTATTTCTGTAATTTCAACCAATCACTGACGTCCATTCAGCCGATATACATTAAGTGCCGACTAC
>NC_069008.1:1573754-1574676 GCF_001194135.2 Octopus bimaculoides
CTATTAACTGGAATTTTTTTTATGAAACTTTAATTTCTAGCATAAAACAGCCTTAGAAACACGCTGAAATGATCAAAATAATATTTCAAAATAACATTTCAAATAGAAATAAGCGAGATATTGGGTGAACAATTAGCAAACCTCATTTGAATATCAGAGAAATATACCTAGTAGATATAGCAAAAAGGTTAGATATGTGTAAATATTGACAGATAATTACGAAATTTGTAATTTTTAAGTGATCTCATATGAGATTTCACATCTTGTATGTCACAACAGAGTACACACTAGGGAGAAACCGTATCATTGTGAAATCTGTGGTAAGTTATTCTCTGCTCGTTCGCGTCTTGCATATCACAAAACAACGCACACCGGAGAGAGACCTTTCCACTGTGAAACGTGTGGGAAACATTTCGCAGTTAACAATGATTTAACAAGACACAAAAGAGTACATACAGGAGAAAAACCATTTCACTGTGAAATATGTGGGAAATCTTATATCAATAACAATGATTTAACAAGACACAAAAGAGTACACACTGGAGAAAAGCCTTATCAATGTGAAACCTGCGGAAAATCCTTCTCTGTTAATTCTCGGCTTGTTGATCACAGAACGATTCATACGGGAGAAAGGCCATTTCACTGTGAGATATGTGGAAAAACTTTTACAAATAACAGTGCGTTATTGACGCACAAAAAAATACACAGTGGAGAAAAAGCTTATCACTGTGATATATGTGAGAAAGCGTTTGTGAATAAAAATAATTTAACCAGACATAAAAGAGTTCACACAGGAGAGAAGCCCTGCCACTGTGAAATATGTGGGAAATCGTTCAGTACTAATTCTATTCTGGTCATTCATAAAAGAGTACATACTGGGGAAAAACCATTCCACTGTGAAATGTGTGGGGTTTCTTTTGCT
>NC_069008.1:1575443-1583136 GCF_001194135.2 Octopus bimaculoides
TACATACTGGGGAAAAACCATTCCACTGTGAAATGTGTGGGGTTTCTTTTGCTTGTAACGGTAAGGTAAAAAGGCACAGCAGAAAACATACAGGCGAAAAACCATTCTGTTGTGAAATTTGTGGGAAATCTTATATCAGTAATAGTGAGTTAACAAGACATAAGAAAATACACAGTGGAGAGAAACCTTACCATTGTGACTTATGTGGGAAGTCGTTTGTTAACAGCTGTAGCCTTGTTGGTCACAAAAGAATTCATACTGGTGAAAAACCATTCCATTGTGAAATTTGTGGACAATCCTTCGTTCAGAATTCTCATCTTGTCAGTCACAAAAGAACGCACACTGGAGAGAAACCGTTTCCATGTGAAATCTGTGGAAAAAATTTCTTCTCTAAGAGTGTGTTAAAAAGACACAAAACCATACACTCTGGGGGAAAACCATTCCACTGTGAAGTTTGTGGAAATTCTTTTGTCTCTAACAGTGCGTTAACAAGACACCAAAGAACACACACTGGAGAAAAATCGTTCCACTGTCAAATATGTGGAAAATCATTCTTTTATAATTCTGATTTCATAGTTCATATGTGTTCTCATACTGGAGAAACCATTCAACTGTGAAATATTTAGGAAATCATTTATTACTGCTTGTAATTTAACCAAACATAAAGATACACATACAAGAGAAAAGACTTTTCATAGTACTGGGTGCATTTTCTGTGGCACCAGCTCTAGTGAGGTTGCCGTACAGCTTGCAAAATCCAAGCTTCCATTCAAATGAGGGGGGGGGGCTACAGTAAAGACAGGTTCCTTTATATTAGATGAGAGGTTAATGCACAAGGCTAGCAGTTTTGGGGTATGGGGTCAGCCAATTATACTGATGTTAACACCTTGCTGGAATTTGAACTTAAAACACAAAGATAGACAAAATGCTACTAAGCCTCTTGCCTGGTCTGCTAACGATTTTGTGAGTTCACCACCTTCTTTCATATTGTTGGTGGTTGGCACTCTGTCGAGGGTTCCAGTTGATCCGATCAACGGAACAGCCTGCTCGTGAAATTAAAGTGCAAGTGGCTGAGCACTCCACAGACACGTGTACCCTTAACGTAGTTCTCGGGGAGATTCAGCGTGACAAGGTTGACCCTTTGAATTACAGGCACAACAGAAACAGGAAAAAAAGAGTGAGAGAAAGTTGTGGTGAAAGAGTACAGCAGGGTTCGCCACCATCCCCTGCCGGAGCCTCGTGGAGCTTTAGGTGTTTTCGCTCAATAAACACTCACAACGCCCAGTCTGAGAATCGAAACCGTGAGTCTGCTGCCCTAACCACTGGGCCATTGCGCCTCCACTCTTCTTTCATATATAATATTGATTTCAAACTTTGGCACAAGGCCAGCGATTTGGGGGTAGAGGGTAAGTGGATTACACTGAACCCAGTGATCATTTGTTACCTGTTATCAACCCCATAAGGATGAAAGCGAAGTTGACCTCAGTGGAATTTGAACTCAGAATGTAAAAACAGGTGAAATGTTGCTAAGCATGCTAATGATTCTACCAGCTCATTTGTGAGTAAACTGAATTTTGTAACAATAATAATAACAATAACAAACTGTTAATATTTATGAAACATATTTATTTGTCATAATGAAAGAAAGCAAAAGACTAACATCCTGGAATAATTCCGAAAACGAAGAAGGAACTGTCTGAAATACCGAATCCAAGAACTGTGAAGACTTCGTTGTCTTCACCATCAAGGAATAAATATTGTTTTATACTTTCAGATGTTTGGTGTGGCATATCTCCAGGTATCTGGTAAATATTGTTATATATGTCTGTTATATAAACATATTCACCATGTATATTTAGACAAGGTCTGTAAATATAATTCTGATCAAAACCTGGCAGTAGTTTTATACTCCTGACCAACAACTGTTCCCTGTACCAACAGATAATATAGTGACCACCACTCCACCTCTGCCAATCCTTCCATTTCACAATAACAATATCTCCACCAGATGTCACTGCTATATCACTCACCAGAACCTCTCTCTCTTTCTTCAACACATCCACTCCAGAACACACCCGACAATTATATTTACATGTCCCACCATCAATATCAACTATATCGACATAGTAGTTGTAATAGCATCTTCCATCTTTAGTTCTGTCTCCAATATCATGACCACCACACACGAGTTGATTGTCGCCGTGTTTATAAATCCTGTTGTAGTATTTCTCAGTGTTGATGGTTTTTAAACAACAGAGATCTCTTTCAAAGAACATTAGCTGTTCACCAAAGGCAACTATGAAACATTCATCTGTCCACCGACATATGTCTAGTGGTGGTTGAGGTTGTGGTAGTTGTTTATGTTGAAGTATGTCACCTGTTGTGGTGATCACTGTGACTGTCTCTAAACATAAACACACTGACATTGTTGTCTAACTCAATTAGTTTACTGTTGTGATCCTTGGTGTCCTCAATATCATAATTAACAGGTTCCTTGAATGCAGGAATGGAAAAAGGGACCATTGCTGTTCTATATGGCAGTCTCCTCACTGATATTTCATCAATTCCCGACATACACTCTGCTATGTAATTACCACACCTAACCATGAATCTACCTTTACCAACTATTTCACCCGATTTACTTCTTTCTTCTCCATTGTATTTCAATTTAATTAATTCACTACTGTCTATTTCATTGTTCATCTGAGATGTGATGGAAGGGAAACAAAGACCAGAATCAAGTTTTGATAATGACATAGATTCCAGAACCTCCAGTTGGTCCCCATCAATCTTTAGACTATGAAATTCACTCAAGCTAATATGTTGACACCAGTAAATACCCCCCACTTTTCTCCATATTACACCATAAGGGACGAGACTTGTCCAAACTTTATAATTCACCAAATCTTCTCCATTCAGTTGAAATATTTCTTGTCTGTCAGGAACTGTAATCATATTATGTGTTTTCCTTGTGTAAAACACACACCACCAACTAAACTTGCCACATTTCTGTGACATAGCAGCTCCCCGTCTTTATCAAATATTTTAACATTTCCATTATTGGCTTTTTCACATACAACTGTCTTTCCTTCATCAGAGATATCAATATCTTTTACTTGAACAGGGCAATTGTCTGTCTGTAAACGACAGACGACGAATCTTTCCCGATTAGCCTTAAACAAACCTTCAACATACAATTTGTTACAATCACTATATCTGTAGCTTCCAATAAACCTTGGCCCTTTACACTTTATACAGGAGAAATTTACCTTATCTTTATAAATTCTTTTATTTAAAAATATTCTGTTGTATTCACCAGTCTGTGTCAAACAGACAATGTTTTTATATTCACTGTAGTCGCTAAAATATCTTTCCCACCAACCATGAACGAACAAAAAACTGTCATCAATTGTCATGTTATAAAACCCAAAATAATCTCGGTAGGTTCTGACAGAATGTAAATACTGACCATCACCGTTGAAGAAAATGATGAATCGTTTATTATGAACAATAATGACATCATTAGCATTAATTACAACATTATAGATCTCATTAATATAATTACTACCCCCATGGCTGTATTTTGTTAATATCTCAGGTATGTCTATTTGTTTATTTTCATTGACAGTCAAATGTATTTAGTCAATATCAACAACATACAACTTACATTCGTCTCCCCATTTACTAAAAACCAGTTGACTGTTTGACAATGAAGCCACACATTCATATTTATTTCTTGTCTGGTAATTTACCAATGACAATGGAAATTCCACTTTTAATGTCAACAGTTGGGGTTCAACAGCATTATCGTCGTCATCATGATCATCGTCGTCACCACTATCATCATCGTTGTCATCATAGTCACCACTATCATCATCGTCATCATCAGAACAACCAGTCATAATAGCCAATGTGTTTGACTGCCATTGACACATATTGATAAAGTAACTGACATTCAATTTGACAGAATTCAGAAGTTGTCCATCAAATGTGAATATCATAATGTTTTTATTATTAACGTCATATCCTGCAATCAGGTTATTTTCAGTAATGATTGAACTGTCGATTCTCATTGGTTCTCTGTTTTGTAAACCTGTAGGGACAACATCAATATGTCTAGCTTTGTCAGATCCTGTAGATATAATTTCGAAGACAACATTTCACTGACACAGATGTTTCTGGAAAACACATCTACCAGGTCAGTGCACATGTCAAGCTGCTTATTAGTAATGTGATCTCTCACCACCAGGTTATGATCAGTCATAGCAAACATACGGCTGTTGTCAATCAGATAAACAAACAATTTATCAATACATCCACCAAAGAAATCGAGGGAGGGTTTCATATGTGACAATAAAGCACCAGGGACCATCTTACTATTACTGCAACTATCACCACTACTATTGAACTGAAACACTTTTTTCCTAGTAACAATTAATAGCTTTCGTGTTTCCTTGTCTATTGATAATGATTTCACTACAAAAGGGATATTAATTCTATGAATGATTTCAACTCGATTATAATTTTTAATAGTTAAAATATCTAAATGAGATGGTTTATCACAATAACAAACAATTTCACCTCCACCCATCTTACACACCCGTACATAAGGCTGCCCTAATGATACACTTCTCACTGTCTTTGATAGGTTTCCAATGATCCTTAATTGTTTCTGTAGGGGTAATGTGACACCTATTTGATGAGAATCCCATCGACATATATCCGTAGCTGGAGACGGCAGAGATAATCTCGTCACAATGTCTCCTTCATTAGAAATGTATAACAAGCAATCATGGTTGATGTCGGACACCACCAACTGTCCATTCTCCAGATTACATATTTTGCCAATGACAAGTTTTTTGTCATTCTTCTTTTCTTTGAGTCGTAGATTTAGATTTCTGATATAAGGATTTTTGATGTGTAAACGACAGCTGGACCAGTCATGACATTTGAAAAGCAGAACCCTGTTGAGTACAATGTCCACTACATAAACTGTTCCTTGGAAAACAGCAATGTGAGAGGGAGCGGTTAGAGGTAGATTCCATTGCCATTTAATGTCACCATATATATTGTAACATATTACAATAGACTCTCTCCTGAACACAACATAGTAATAAACATTATCAGAGTAGATGTGATGAGGGTAGCCACAGCATGGAAGGAATTTTTCAAAAAGTTCTTCACCACATGTGGAATAAAATACCATTTTATTTTTCCTTCCATCTAAGACTACAAAATTAATTGGAGTTGCAGCAATGGTGACATTTTCATGACCCAGAGAAATTCTTTCTATGATGTCAACTTTGTCCTCCTTAATCAATAGGATATGTACTTCCTGTTTGTTTTCATTTGTGGCCAGAGCTAAACACTTATTGGATACAAGATGACATATCTTAATGTATTCAGCGTGGACCTTTATTAAAGGGCCTTTCGTTAGTTCAGGACATGTGATATACTGAAGTGCTTTAATTTCCCAATAAAAAATAAAAAATGTTTTTGAGTTCAATCTACAAAAGACAGAAGGAAGGAAGGGAAAAGTTGAATAATTCTGGCGAATTTTTCCCCCAATGTCAGTGAACAATATGGCTTCCTTATTCCTGGAGATTATTAACATAGAAGATGTTGACATAGGTAGAATGTTTGTAATATCATAATAATCTTCAATATAAATATGGTTGTACAAAGTGGGAGTATGCAGCTGGTTGGAGTAAGATAACCTGGGCCAAAAGTCTTTAGTTGTCCTAACAGCATGAGGAAGACCAAAATAATCAATCAAGAAGATTGTACTCGAGTCAACAGAAATATACCGACCTTTCATGCCAATTTCTTTCTTTGACACACCACCGGTGCCTGAAATCCTATAAATAATATGCCCCTGGAGGGCATAAAAATGGTTTTGGTACGTAGTTATGCTGATTGGAAGTTCCAGAGAATGGGTACATACTTCAAATAACTTCTGACCATCTAGGTTATAACAAGCAACTCTGTTGATATTTGAAAATGACAGCAACAGCTTATTCTGTGGACCTACAACAATAGCTGTTGGTTCCTCTTTGACACTGAATTGCTTTGTAATTTTATTATCTTCTCAATCAATAAAATTTACAGTCTTACTGAACATTTCTACACCTATAACTGTAGAATGTTCTAAGTATGAAACCTTGTAAAAGCCTAATTGAAGCGTTTTAATTTTAAAACTCTAGGGACTGATAATTAGAATAATTTTCATAAATGGAAGGGTGGCTAGTACAGTGTCTTCACCGATTCTGGTAAAATCGGTGACAGAAGATGGGCAATGAACATCATTTCTGTTACCGTTTATTTTCACACAACACACCGTCATATAATGGTGGGAATACGTTACCACTCCACCCTGTATAATGATAATATTGGATATTGGGTTGCTGAAATCTTCACCAGATTCAGCGAACTTTGCTTCTCTGATCACAACTGGAGAAAGAGGTCGAAATTTGTTGGTTATTTTTGGTGGATCAATGCTTCTGTGTTTGTGTTGCAAAACATTTTTCTTTATATATTGTTCCAGAAACCATTCAAGTTGTCCAAAGATAATAAAATTGTGGTTGTAATCATATTTCTTAATGTTTTTCTGCAAAATTTCAATTTTCTGTGTAAAATCTTTTAGAAAATTACTTTTATCCAATCCAACACTTTTTAAAATGGTACATATTTTTTCCCGCGAATTTACCAACATATTAATTTTGTCTTCATATGCATTGAATCTTGTATAATACAGGCATTTGTCCAAAACAACTCGTCTTCCAATTGTTTTACACTTTTTATGGTCTTCTTTATGTCTTTTTTGTTTTGTTGTTGACTGAGATGAAGAACGGTTCTGTGACGTTTCTGTCACTAAAATATCTCTCCAACATCCATACTTTTTATTGTAGACTCCTTCTTCATCACTTTTTGCTGTTGGATCACAAAAATTTGTTTTCCGAGGATTAAGTATTCTTGAAGTGTTTCCTGTATTTCCTTCCATAGTGAATCTATAAAGAAAACATATAGCTTTGTGAAACTATTAAATTTTAAAGATGTTTACTTCATTGTTTTAAACACACAACCAAAACACATATGCATTTCTGTCAGTGTATCAGGCTGTCAAATTAACGTTTAAACAATTTTTCATTAACCCTTTGGAAACAGAGCCTCATCTGGAGTTTCAGTGCCAAGAAGATGGAGCCCTTTTCACAAGCCTTACAGAGGACATGCACTTATTTTTCAAAAATAATTATAAAAAATAAAGTAATTACTTTACACAAATAAAACTATATATTCTTGTAGGAAATTGAATGAACTAATTCAATCTTTGTCACTCAACTTTTTGGCCGATAGATTGGTCCTGTCCTCGCCTAAATGTTAAAATAATGATTGGAAATAAATATCTGATGATAATCTTTTGTATAAATATGTGACATATTAGTAAGTTTTATAAATTACATGGAATATAAAATATTGATTTCAAATTTTGACACAAGGCTAGTAATTTCAGGGGAGGGGGTCAGCCAATTACATTGACCTCAGTGTTCAACTGGTACCTATTTTATTGACTCAAAAAGGATGAAAGACAAAGCTGACCACAGCAGAATTTGAACTCAGAATATAAAGATGGACAAAGTACCACCCAGCATGTTAACAATTCTGCCAGCTCACAGACTTAAATGGAATATATATA
>NC_069008.1:1583318-1584388 GCF_001194135.2 Octopus bimaculoides
ATATATATATATATACTGGAAATGATATTTTTCAACATCACAAGGTAATAGTCATGTCTAATTTAGATTTGTTTAATGATAATTAGTTTAACAGATTCACCTATTCCAAAAGTACTCCATAATGTACTCAGCTATAGAGAAGGTTAACTTTAATTGACATAAATTGTATATGTCACAATACACATAACAATAATGTTTAAACTTCATTAACACGGAGTAATTAGCAAAATATAGACATTAGGCTTCATATAAGTTGTCAGGTAGAAGATAGTTTGAACATTTTGATCACGTTCGACTTGAGCACTTCTTCGCTGTCTATGTGTTTCAAAAGAAAATTATAACTATATACATTTCCTCTATTGAGCACTTCTCATAGACTGCAATAATGGCAAAACAATTTTTAGGTATTTCTACCAAGAACATTCTTATACCATCCAGGGACACATATATGGAATTTATGCAGTAGCAGCATGATAAAGTCTCAGAGATTTAGAAATATATTATTTCTATTTTCAAAAATTAGTGAATGTATTTCACTTGAAATATGTTTTCAAAGGCGGATAGGAGTCAACAACCAGCAGGCCATGCTATTCCGGACTGATGAAGAGCAATGACTCTGAAACTAGTTTCTGGATGCTGGCTTTGCTGGGTGGAGGCACTTATCTCCACTTTGAAAACATTAGGACAAAGGAAATGTGTCAAGTCCTACAGGAAACGGTGTTTCCTAGGGCTAAATAACAGTAGCATTCTTCCCTTTTATGGGACTGTCACATTAAGTTGACAACATACTATTAGCAGTACATTTTGTATTCTAAATATAGCTCAAAGAGGAGGGAAAGAGGAAGCAAAAAGACTTTCGGTGATGACCACAACGCACCTGTTTTTTTGAAGAGGTCACCATCCTTAAACCCATTCTAATACAATGATAATAACTGGTGAATAGGAAGGGGGGATCCTCCTCTCTCTCTCTCTCTCTCTCCCTCTCTTTACCTATCTATCTCCCTATATTTCTATCTATCCATCTTCATTGTCAATAGAACCTCACCCCCGCCAAAAAACAACAACAATAT
>NC_069008.1:1585073-1586135 GCF_001194135.2 Octopus bimaculoides
CTAGCTAGTCGTGAGTAGAAAACACAAATTTAATATAAAAACATATTTCCTGAAATTGCAAATTATTTAAAATATAAAAATATAATTTTCCACAGAGAGAATTTATCAAAATAGAAAACAAATGAAGTTTGAAGTTTAAAAATAATAGGATCGACCACTCACGACTAGATAGCGCGGACGCGCGAACTTTCGAGTAATAGATAGATAGATAGATAGATAGATAGAGAGACAGACAGACAGACATATAGCTCGCTCCGGCCAGTCATGGTATTAGCTGTCAGTCGCCAAAGAATCGACAGGCATGCAGGCAGACAGACAGATACTTCACTAGCAGGCAGCACTTTCACTTCTGACAGCTAATAGCATGATAGTGCCAAAGAAGTATATAAAACATGTTGGTTAACAAATTTCGTTGAACGAGTACCATCCGCTTTATGGCATCTACCCAAGCCGTGTACGATCTTTTCGGATCGCGCTGTTCTGTTATACATACACACACACATACCCGCATATACGTACACACATACATACATACAGGCGTATAAAACAAATGTCACTTCTACGCATGCGCCATAAGAGAACGGACTCCAATTCCGTTCTTTTTTTGTCTCATGTCTGATATTTCTCATATCTCTGATGCGGTTGTATCCATATTCTCCTTTATAAGACATTTCTGTAAGTATTCAATAGCAAAACTATTATATCCGTTAATATTGTCTGTTTCCGTCGGCATTAACTGACTCCTCCCCCACCACCATCGCCTCGACGAAACACACTCTTTGATGTTGTCTTTCAGTCATCGATATCGATTCTGTTTTCTATCATTTTCTCAAATCTCTTTTACTTGTTTCAGTCATTTGACTGCGGCCATGCTGGAGCACCGCCTTTAGTCGAGAAAATCGACCCCAGGACTTATTCTTTGGAAGCCTAGTACTTATTCTGGTGGAGATGGAGTATATGTAATCTGGGTATACCCCACCCCTTTTAAATTTTGTTTTTTTTACGGAATCCCACGTTTTAGGCTATGGAGATTCCGATTCTGAAAAAAGATTTTCAAAAATC
>NC_069008.1:1586448-1592372 GCF_001194135.2 Octopus bimaculoides
AATTATAAATAAGGGGGGGGGAAGGTTCAGATTACATATAGTCCATCTCTACCCTTATTCTATCTGTCTGTTTTGCCGAACCGCTAGTTTACGGGGACGTAAACACACCAGCATTGGTTGTCAAGCGATGGTGGGGGGACAAACACAGACACACAGACACACACATATATATATACATATATACGACAGGCTTCTTTCAGTTTCTGTCTACCAAATCCACTCACAAGGCTTTGGTCAGCCCGAGGCTATAGTAGAAGACACTTGCCCAAGGTGCCACGCAGTGGGACTGAACCCGGAACCATGTGGATCGGTTAGCAAGCTACTTACCACATTTTTTTTTTCTATTTCTTGTTGATCTTTATCTTTTACTTGTTTCAGTCATTTTGCACTGCGGCCATGCTGGAGCACCGCCTTGAAGGATTTAGTCGAACAAATTGACTCTAGGACTTATTTTATAAAACCTGATACTTATTCTGTCGGAAAATGTTGCCGAACCGCTATGTTACGGGGACGTAAACACGCTAACGCTGGTTGCCGAGCAGTGGTGGGGGACGAACACTGACACAAAGGCATACACCCACACAGTAATATAAATATATATACGACGGGCTTCTTTCAGTTTCCGTCTACCAAATCAACTCGGAAGACTTTGGTCGGCCCCAGGCTATAAAAGAAGATACTTGCCCAAGGTGCCATGCAGTGGGACTGAACGCGCGACGATGTGGTTGGGAAGCAGGCTTCTTACCGCAAAGCCACCCTGAAACTAATTTACACAAGAATAAGGTTGTTGATTTCTATTGCCTAAAATCTAGACCATTCTCTAAAATCCCTATTTGATAGGGATAAGTTCATTAACTCCATTAAAAAATTATATCGCTAAGATGTAATATTGTTGTATCTTCTACTATTTAAATATTTTCTGTATCTTATACCGTTGTTTCATTCTTTTTTCAGCTTATCAAATGACATTTGTGATTCAAGGATTGCTTACATGAGATATATCATCAGTATTTAACATCTTTTGAAGATTAAAAGAAAATGTTTTACAGAAATGATATGATCCAGATTATATAAACCTGTGATGAATTACAGTAAAATATTTCATTTGAACAGAGGTGAATAGCAACATTTTTCTTGCAACATTTAGATGATACATTAAGCTTGGACACATTAGCGAAGAAGTTTTTAGCTGCTTCGAATATCAACAAAGATCAGAGATGATGGGAGTATAGTTGTAGAAATATTTGTTAAAAATAAATGTATAACTGAAAAGAAAAAAAAAAATTAAAGATCTCTGTTATAATGAAAGTAGAAAAATTATGGAACATACGTTATGTGAGAAGAAAGATGAATTTAAAACACAATGTAAAACTATTAATTTTCCTGATGATATAAAGAAAGAGAAAAAGAAAACACCTTATCAATGTGACATCTGTGGTAAATCGTTCTCTGACAAATGGCTTCTCACTAATCACAAACGTATTCACACAGGAGAGAAACCATATCACTGTGATATTTGTGGTAAATCATTCTCTCAAAGTAGTTACTTAATTGTTCATGTACGCATCCACACTGGAGAGAAACCATATCACTGTGATATCTGTAGTAAATCATTCTCTGATAAAGGAGCTCTCACTAATCACAAACGTATTCATACAGGAGAGAGACCACATCATTGCGATATCTGTGGTAAATCATTCTCCCAAAGGAGCAACTTAATTGTCCACATACGTATTCATACAGGAGAGAAGCCATTTCACTGTGATATCTGTGGTAAATCTTTCTCTGTAGGAAGTAGCTTGACTAAACACAAACGCATTCATACAGGAGAGAAACCATATCACTGTGATGTCTGTGATAAGTCTTTTTCTGGAAGTAGTGATTTGACTCTTCATAAACGCTTTCACACAGGTGACAAGCCATATCAGTGTGATATCTGTGGTAAATCATTCTCACAAAATACACACTTAACTGAACATAGACGTATTCACACTGGAGAAAAACCGTATCAATGTGATATCTGTGGTAAATCATTCTCTGAAAGTAGTCCCTTAACTCTTCATAAACGCATTCACACAGGGGAGAAACCATATCACTGTGATATCTGTGGTAAATCATTCTCCCGAAGTAGTGAATTATCTAGTCACAAACGTATTCATACAGGAGAGAAACTATATCTCTGTGATATTTGTGGTAAATCTTTCTCTCACTCAAATACCTTAACTACTCACAAATATATTCATACTGGAGAGAGACCCTATCACTGTGATATCTGTGGTAAATCATCCTCAACATCTGGTCAATTTGCTATTCATAAACGTCTCCATACAGGTGAGAAACCATATAACTGTAATATCTGTGGTAAATCATTCTCCAAGTCTGCTCAATTCGCTATGCACAAGTGTATTCATACAGAAGAAAAACCATATCACTGACAACTGTGGTAAATACTTCTCTAAAGAAGGCCACTTAATTACACATACATGTATTAATACAGAGTAGTGACTGTATCATTGTCAATGTCCATCATCTTCATCTAACATCTGTTTTCCATGCTGGCATGGGATGGACGGCTTGAAAAGAACTGGCAAGATCAGGGGCTGCACCAAGCTGCATAGTCTATTTTAGTTTGGTTTCTATGGCTGCTGCAAAGTGGTTAACATTAGCATGAGCATTGGTGCCACATAAAAAGCATCCATGCCAGTGCTGCATAAAAGCATCCAGTACATTCTGTGAAGTGGTTGGTGTTAGGAAGGGCATCAAGCTGTAGAAACCATGCCAAGACAGACATGGCATGTGAACAGCCCTTCAGCTGGTCAACTGTAAAACCGTCCAACTCATGCCAGCATGGAAAATAGATGTTAAATAATGATGATGATCATCATCATCATTATCATCCTCCTATCAGAAAATCTCTGCAAAAGCTGACAGTGCAGCCTGGCGTAGTGCTGTGGCTCACCTGATCCTGTCAAACAGTCCAGCCCTTACCAGCATGGAAAACGGGCATCAGATTGATGACGATATAGTACTTATAAAATACCAAGGTTAAAAATATTAATCTTAATCAGCAATTCATTAAAATCCATCTCATAAGATAAACATGGTATATAACCATAAGCATGGCTCAGTGGTTAGGGCATTGAGCTTACAATTGTGAGGTTGTGAGTTCAATTCCTGAACAGACTGTGTATTGTGTTATTGAAGAAGATATTTTATTTCACGTTGCTCCAGTTTTACTTAGCTGTAGCAATGAGTTGTTGCATCACCGGTGCCTAGTTGTATCAGCCTTTGCTTTTCTTTTTGACAACATCAGTGGCGTGGAAAGGGGAGATGGGTGATGGTTTTCCACAAATAACTTTGCCTGGACTTGTGCCTTGGAGGGGAACTTTCTATGTGCAATCCCATGGTCATTTTTGACTAAAGGGGGGATCTTTACTAACCATAAAACCCTTTCTTTTAATGTTTAATTTATCTCCCAGCATAAAACTACCTTTGCTTCTAGGGGATCTTATTCATGCCAGATGCACAGTAACTTTGCTAGTGCTGATGTCATGAACGGAGCACCCAGCTGAAGACATTGGCACTTAAAGCAGTCATTGGACTTGTCAGATCCTGTCAAATTGTCCAACGCGTACCACTATGGAAGATCAATGTTAAGAGACAGAGATTCTGAAGAATTGATTCTGGAAAGAAGATATAACAGTGTATGATATTAATCTCCCAATATATTTTCTATAACTGTATCTGTATTGGTGAGATAACTTCTGTAATATTTCTAATAAAATAATTTCTTTAACATATTTATATATATATATTTCATGTTAGATATTTTCTGAAGAGAGAAGAGATGCCATTGGTTTCATTGACATTGTGAATACAATAAAGGATAACATCACTGTACAGTTATTGTGTTGGAAATAAACAGTTAGAGACTCTGTTGTATTCTGATTATATGTATGAGAATATCTTCTTTGTGTATGTCTATCTATCTATCTATCTATCTATATACTTTATTTAAAAGCAGCAGAAATATAACAAAAGACTGTTACTCTGAGTTTCACGTTCCCGTTCATCGCACAGTTTTGTTAGAAATTTCTAACAAAACTGTCCGATGAACGGGAACGTGAAACTCAGAGTAACAGTCTTTTGTTATATTTCTGCTGCTTTTAAATAAAGCATATTACTCTACCTCTGGTATTTGAGTACTCTTTTTTCTACCTTGTTGCACATTTTATGTGCTTACTCCAGTATATATATATATATATTACTAATTGACGATTCCCTGCCCTTATTCTTGTGTATATATATATATACATATATATATATATATATATATGTGTGTGTGTATGTATGTATGTATATATAGTTGAAATTTACAGAAAAACAAAAGACAAAGACAAGTGTATGAACAACAAGCAGGTGTATTAGTTTGACATTCGGGAAAGTGGGAAAGCCTTTTACGTTTCGAGCCTACGCTCTTCAACAGAAAGGAATAAGAGAAAATAAACAGAGAGAATAAAAAACTTGTGGAACAAGCATGGTGACTGGTTATAAACTTATAAAAAATCATGTGGCTATGTGTGTGTATATACATATATACATACATGCACATGCATATATATGAGTGTATGTGTATAGGTATTTTGTTTTCATTTCATTTCTCATCTCTACTTTATTACACTGTGTAACAAAATTTAATTTTTTTTTTTTTTGTCTTTGGTCAGTAAGGGTTATTTCCTATTTGCTTCTGCCTAGAAATCAAAGGAAATGTCTACTATTCCCTTCAAACTTTGCCTTTGTCACCTGGACATCAATATTTTGAAACTGATCTATTTTCCCATTACATTTCAGACAGGTTCAGCACGGAGTTGCATTATAGCAATCACTTTTTTTCTTTTTAATTATCTCTACAGATTTTCTAGAGAAATTAAAGCTACATTTGAAAGTTACAACGATGCGTTTACGAATACGTCGATGGAAACAATACGATCGAAAATAGAAAAATAAGCATTTCAGTTTCCGTCTATCAAATCTATTGACAAGGCTCTGGTCAGCACTGGGCCATAGAAGACCCTTGTCCAATGTGCTACGCAGAGGGACTGAGCCTAAGACCACATAGTTTGGAAGCAAGCTTCTTAACTATGCAGCCACAGCCACGTCTATATTGATAACATGAATTCATTAAGAATTTATTTTGTATGCTGTTTAATATAGCTTTATTCGTCTTTCGTGTTCAAATACATACGAATGACTTCTATGAGTTATTTCCCTTTGGGCACCGTTATTTCACTTATGTGTATGTATGTGCGTATGCATGTTAATACACATACAGACAGGCATCTGTATGTGTATGTTATATATTATACGTGTGTGTATGTATGTATGTATGTATGTATGTCACGTCCGCGCATGCGCAATAATCCTCGATTTCACTTCCAAACCAGTTTTTCTTCCTTGTTTGTGTTATGTCTCTCTTCCAGCAATATTCACCTTTATAAAACATTTCCGTATTTAATAACGAAACCACTTATATCTGTCCGTATTGTATGTTTTTGTCAACATTAACTGACTTATCACCCAACCCTCCATCGCACGATATAACCGGAAAAATTGAATGATTCCAACCAAACATCAATATTAAATAATTGCCGGATAATCGAGAAAGCTCTCTCAAGTAAGTCGCAATTTTTCCGGAAATTTTTTTTCTTTTGTTATTTCTCAAAATAGTTTCGGTAGAGATGGACTATATGTAATCTGAACCTTTCCCCCCCTTATTTATTAATTTTTTTTTTTACGGAATCCCACGTTTTAGGCTATGGAGATTCCGATTCTGAAAAAAAAATTTTTGAAAAATTTTTTCCAGAATCGGATTCTCCATGGTCTGAAACATAGGATTCCGTAAAAAAAACAAAATTTAAAAGTTA
>NC_069008.1:1592567-1597878 GCF_001194135.2 Octopus bimaculoides
AATTTTGAAATTGAGATTTTTGAAAAATTTTTTCCAGAATCGGATTCTCCATGGTCTGAAACATAGGATTCCGTAAAAAAAACAAAATTTAAAAGTTATGGTATACCCAGATTACATATACTCCATCTCCACCATAGTTTCTTTTTGTGTGTGTGTGTGGCAGTCCACTGCTTTTGGTCTCTGAAAACTGAAGGTATTTGTTCGCCAACTTTCATATAGAATTTTTTGTTTCTTTAATGTTTATTTTTTGCAGCTGATCAGTGAAAAACACGGTCGCGCACACACGTTCATTGTTTTTAATTTGCACGAGCGACTTGAACAGCGACGCACAGAGGCCAACACACTCTTGTACAGACACTCACTCACACACACATGTGCAGATACACATACAGACGTAAAAGTACGTTTTATTTTTTCACGAATTCATTATTTTTATGTCATCTCTGTCATATCCTCTACGAAGGATATGTGGCGCATTGTTGTATTCGAGAGGATCTGCCCCTCAACAGAATTGAGATCCTAAAAGCCAAGGGTGCACATTGGGATTAAACACTGAGGGGAAACCGCTGTAACTTTTTTTTATTTTTTCATTTTGGCGATTTTCCCTTTCGAATTCTACATATCACGGTCATGCGATTCCCCCTATAAAATTTTTTTTTACCATCCCCCCCGCCAAAATGAAAAAATAAAAAAAGTTACAGCGGTTTTCCCTCAGTGTCTAATCCTAATGTGCACCAAGCCGAGATTCCATGTAGAAAGCATTAGCGTGGGAGCTAATGCCATGTAAAAAGCACGGGTGATGGTGCCACATAAAAACGCACCTAGAACACTCCGTGGGGTGTTTGGCGTTAAAAAGAGCATCCAGTCGTAGAAAACAAACCAAAATAAACTATTGAACCACGTGCAGCCTCTGACCATACCAGTTGCTGTCGAGCCGTCCAACCGATGCCAGCATGGAAAACCGGCATTAAATGATAGTGGTGATTAATAAGAACTGTGAATCACTTAACTGAAATATGTAGAGAGTGCTTTGGTATTCAGAACACGGCAGGGGTTAAGAACACTTACATCACCCGTTCTCAGTATAACAAAAACCCTAACCCTAAACACAGGGTGTATGTATTCTTTACTTTCACCCAGAACGAAATACAGAAACTTAAGTGAACCAAGTGCACTGGAATTATTACTAATGCTCTTGGTCCATATTTGAAAGAATTGTTAAAAATTGTCTTAGGAAAAGACAAGTAGAGTTTAATTATAATTAAATTGTAATCTCGGTAGATTTATCAATAAATATTGATAGATTTATCAAGATTTCTGTCACCAAATTGCTGGAAATTATATATTCAGATCTTTGAAAAAAATTTTTTAAATTTGTGGTGTGTCTAGGTGCAGGCTTGGCTGTGTGGTAAGAAACTTGTTTCCCAACCACATGGTTCTGGGTTCAGTCCCACTGCGTAGCACCTTGGGCAAGTTTCTTCTACTATAGCCTGGGACTGACCAAGACTTTGTGAGTGGATATGGTAGACAGAAACTGAACAGAAGCCCATCATTTATACATATATGTTTGTGTGTCTGTGTTTGTCCACCACCGCTATTACTTGACAACCAATGTTGGTGTGTTTACACCCCGTAGCTTAGCGGTTTGGCAATAGAGAACGATAAAATAAGTGCCAGGCTTACAAAAAATAAGTCCTGGGGTTCATTTCAACTAAAAGGCAGTGCTCTAGCATGGCTGCAGTCAAATGACAAACGAGTAAAAGTAAAAGAATAAAAGAATATTTTGACTTAGTTGAATTGCAAGAATGCAATGCTAATAAAATAAGGTGTGCATTTAAAGAATGCTTAAAAGAGCAGGACTTTGATTTGCAAAATCTGGTTGCATTAGATGCAGACAATGCATCAGTCATGACTGGTGTAAAGCAATGGTATATATGCCATATTAACCCATTACCTCCCATAATTCTATTAACTGGAATTTTTTTATGGAACTTTGATTTCTAGCATAAAACAGCCTTAGAAACATGCTGGAATGATCAAAATAACATTTTAAATAGAAATAAGTGAGATATTGGGTGAAAAATTAGCAAACCTCATTTGAATATCAGAGAAATATACCTAGTAGATATAACAAAAAGGTTAGATATGTGTAAATATTGACAGATAATTACGAAATTTGTAATTTTTAAGTGATCTCATGAGATCACTGGTAGGTAATGGGTTAAGGAGAAATTTCTCATCTGATACTTGAAAGACGTGTTTGTCATTCCTTCCACCTTACTGTATCACATGCTGCACCTGAATATTTTCCAAGAAATTGAGATTTTGTGATAAAAGAAACCTACAGCTGGTTCTCATATTAATCAGTATGTCAAGCAAAATGTAAACACCATTTTTACCACAATAAAGGAGGGAAAACAGTTGTTAAAGCTTGTTCAATCTAGTGTGACAAGATGTGGTGTAGTTAAATAATTATATCTACAGTTTACTTGTATGGCGATGTGGTAATGTTGTTGTATCTCTTCTTTCTCTTATACTGCTTTTTTTCCTATCCTTATTTCAGATTATCAAATGACATTTGTGGTTATAGGATTGCTTACAGCAGAATCATCATACATCATCAATATTGATCATCTTTTGAAGATTACTTAAGTGATATAATCTGCTTATATAAATCTCTGGTGAATTAGTGAAATATTTCTTCTGAATGGTGATTAATAGCAAAATTTTTTCTTGGAATGTTTAGATGATAAAACTAAACTTGGACAAATTTACAAAGGAGTTTTCAGCCTCTTCAAATCTCAACATAGATCAGAATTGATGAAAATATAACAGCAGAAATATTTGTTACAAATAATATGTGAGTGAGGAGAAAAATAGAATAAACATATTTATTTAAGTGTGACTGTGTGGTAAGAAGTTTGCTTCCCAACGACATGGTTCCAGGTTTAGTCCCACTGTGTGGCACTTTGAGCAAGTAATTTCTACTGTAGCCCGAGGCCAACCAAAGCCTTCATTTGACTAAAACCCCACAAGGCAGTGCCTCAGCATGACTTCTGTCCAATGTCTGAAACAAATGATATTTTAGCAAGAGAAGAAAAATTATGGAAAATAAATTATGTGAGGACACAGTTGAATTTAAAACAGAATTCAAACCTATTGATTTTCCTGATAATATAAAGAAAGAGAAAAACGAGACACCTTCTCTATGCAACATTTGTGGTAGGTCGTTCTCTGAAAAAGATCACCTCACTAATCATAAATGTATTCACACAGGAGAGAGGCCATATCATTGTGATGTCTGTGGTAAGTCATTCTGTCAAAAAGTTCATTTAACTGTTCATGTACGCGTCCATACAGGAGAGAAACCTTATCACTGTGATGTCTGTGGTAAATCATTCTCTGTAGGAAGTACCTTAACAAAACACAAACGCATTCATACAGGAGAGAAACCATATCACTGTGATGTCTGTGGTAAATCATTCTCTGGAAGTAGCGACTTAACTCAACATAAACACTTTCATACGGGTGAGAGACCATATCGTTGTAATGTGTGCGGAAAATCATTTTCAAAAAGTCCACACTTAACTGTACATAAACGTATTCACACAGGAGAGAAACCGTATCAGTGTGATATCTGTGGTAAATCATTCTCTGGAAGTAGTCCCTTAGTAATTCATAAACGTGTTCATACAGGAGAGAAGCCATATCACTGTGATATCTGTGATAAATCGTTCTCCCAAAGTACACATTTGACTGTCCATAGAAATAGTCACACAGGAGAAAAACCATATCAGTGTGATATCTGTGGTAAATCATTCTCAAAAAATCCATACTTAACTATACATAAACGTATTCACACAGGAGAAAAACCATATCAGTGTGATATCTGTGGTAAGTCATTCCCTGGCAGTAGTGCCTTAGCTACTCATAAGCGTGTTCACACAGGAGAGAAACCATATCAGTGCGATGTTTGTGGTAAACCATTCTCACAAAGTGCACACCTAACTGTACATAGACTTATTCACACAGGAGAAAAACCATATCATTGTGATATCTGTGGTAAATCATTCTCAAAAAATAAATATTTAAGTACTCATAGATGTATTCACACAGAAGAAAACCCATAGTGTGATATCTGGCAAATCATTCTCTGAAAAATAGTCCCTCAACTATTTATATAAATCAATAAATAAAGTGTTATAGCTATTAAAATGAAAAAATTTTGGGTAATTTTAGCCAATTGTAAGCCACAAACATTCATGTATGTTTCCATAGTAACAACGCAAACATGAGAACTCTTTTGTCTACAAGAAAGCCCATGTTGACAAGTATATTCCAGCCATTGAGGTGGTTGTCATATATGCTGAAAATAGCAGTGAAATAGGCCTTAAATTGTGCACCAGAGCAGGATGCAGTTTCGTACTTGCAAGAAAATGGTGTTATGCTCCAAAGAAAATTATGCAACATGAAGAAGCATTTTATGAATACAAGACAACATGGTGGGAATATGTACTAGTGATACATGTGCCAAGGATACATGGAATCTGTGTCAGTGAGGAAAGACTCGTGGTTTGAAAGTGACCCCCTCTGTCTTAGGACTGTAGTGCTTTCCCTTTACTCGTTGGTTAAGGAATTGATTTCAGTCAGGTTTTGTGTTGAAGAACTGGGGATGAGCCATTGCACAGCTGTCGATTATAACAGCTATGGTAGGGAAGTATGTGTGGAGGACCTGCTCCATTATCCAATTAAGGTTGGTGATCCTGGGAAGATTGTTGAGATGTTTTTTTTTAAATATATAATCTGTAATTTGCTATTTTGTTTTGTGATAAATCTCCTTGTGCTATAAGTTTCTTATTTTGAGAAATGTTTAATTTGCAATGTGCCGTTTACCACATTAAATGCATATTGAATGCTTAAAATTACAAATTATGTGTTATTTAATTGTTTTTTTTTTTTGTCTTTGAGGTGGTTGTGAGGTGTGCTAAAAATAGCAGCTAAATAGGCCTTAAATCACACACCCCAACAACTTTCCTTTTTCCATAATCGTATGAATTCCCACGTGTAGAATAAAAATTTGCAAAAAATTTTCTGAAAATTCCAAAATATAAAAAGTCATTTGTGTACGGTTTCCTATAAAAACACACGTGCTATTTTCAGGATGTTGCAAAATGCACAGTCACACACAAAATGACAGCTTTCAAATATTGTTACCTGACAAGGTGAAAATGATCAAACTTTAAAAATCTATAACTCTTTTTTTTTTTTTTTTGAATTTGGAGAAAGTGAGAGATCTCCAGCAATTCAACTT
>NC_069008.1:1598007-1602765 GCF_001194135.2 Octopus bimaculoides
TTTTTTTTTTTTTTTTGAATTTGGAGAAAGTGAGAGATCTCCAGCAATTCAACTTGGAAAACTACATTAATATACCAAATTTTAAAATTTTCAATACACCTTGATTTTTGAAATCTTGGCAGCCAAACAGAAAAGGTCCGCCACATGCACTGTATAACAGTGGTGTAACACAATCGATATACCAATTTTACATATTAAACAGATTCTTGGCATATTAATTGCTTGCAGAGACGCTGTATTTTGTTATACAACCATAATATTCTACCAACTATATTAAAGGTTTTATAAATCAATGCTATGTCCTACTGTATTAGCATTGCAATTCAATCACTTTTTAAAATTATCTCTTATAGATTTTCTAGAGAAATCAAAGGTACATCTGAAAGTTATGACGATGCGTATACGAATACGTCGATGGAAATAATACGATCGAAAATAGTAAAAATAAGCATTTCAGTTTCCGTCTATCAAATCTATTCACAAGGCTTTGGTCAGCCCAGGGCCATAGAAGACACCTGTCCAATTTGCTACGCCATAGGACTGAACCGAAGACCACACGGTTTGGAAATGAATTCATTAAGAATTTATCTTGTATGATTTATCTACCCTTACTCAAATACATAATGATCTCTATGAGTTATTTCCCTTGGGATACCGTTATTTCATTTAGGTAAGTATGTGTATGTGTGCGTATAAATGCTTATATATATGTATGTAAGTGTGTATTTGTGTCACTTCTGCGCAAGCGCATTAAGGGTTAATACGATTGCCAAACCTTTCCTGTTTCTTTTGAGTCTTGTCTTATGTCTCTCTTCCACCAATATTCTCCTTTATAAAGCATTTCCGTATTTAATAACGAAACCACTATATCTGTCCATATTATATGTTTTCGTCAACATCAACTGACTTATTACCCAACCCTCCATCGCACGATATAACCGGAAAAAGTTGAATCATTCCAACCAAACATGAATATTAAATAATTGCCGGATAATCGAGAATGCTCTCTCACGTAAGTTGCAATTTTTCCGGAATTTTTTTTTGCGCTTGTTTTTTGGCAAGACATTTCCTTTTTTTTTTATTTAAAGTTTCCTCCTAGTGAAAACAAATTTCGCGAGAAGCTCTTTCTGAAAAATAATTTTCTTTAAAATCCATGTTTTTCATCTTCCCTTCGGAACAGTAACATCCACTAATACGCCCCTCCCCTTTATTGTTTGTTCTTTAGAACAAACAAACATACATACACAAAAATACATCAACATAAGAGATTCTGGTTAATGTTTACTTGAATACGTGGCCACCAAAACAAAACAAGAAAAAAAAAGGGTAATTTTTCAGATTAACACCCGCACGATCTTCACTAGGGTGTTAGGGTTTTAGGGTTAGGGAGTCCTTGGCCTTACCAGTACATGTTAAGCCGTCCAACCCATGCCAGCATGGAAAACGGATGCTAAATGATGATGATGATTGGTAAGAACTGTGAATCACTTAACTGAAATGTGTAGAGAGTGCTTTGGTAATCAGAACAAAATACAGAAGCGTAAGTGGACCAAGTGCACTGGATTTATTACTAATTATTACTTGGTCCATATTTTAAAGAGTTAAAAAGTGTGTAACTGTTGTGTAGTGTGTGTGCCGTTGTCTCACAGTGGCTGACAGTAACTTCATCTTTTCCTCTGGCCAAGGTTGTAGTTGGTCACCGGCGGCTGGTGACTAGCCTGTTGAGGCGTCACCGATCGGTGACTAAAGAGAGAGTTTGCTTGTGGTCTCCTGTTTTTATAGCTAGTGAGAACAAAGGATTCTATTCTAGATCTGATGGAGTAGAAGAGGTCACCAAAGGGTCAAGTGGTGGAGACGGTCCAGATGGACTATATGTAATCTGAACCTTTCCCCCCTTATTTATTACGGAATCCCACGTTTTAGGCTATGGAGATTTCGATTCACCCTCCCCCCGTTTTTATATAGATCCACAGGGTAAACCTAACTCAAACCCTAACCCTAACCATAACCCTGACCCTAACCCTAAACCTAACACTAGTTTTGTGAGATTTGGCTGTTATTTCTAGCATGTAAATAGCCTGCTTAGTGGTGGGGGGGATTGAAATTTTTCAAACAATTTTTTTTCAGAATCGGAATCTCCATAGCCTAAAACGTGGGATTCCGTAAAAAAATTAATAAATAAGGGTGGGGAAAGGTTCAGATTACATATAGTCCGTCTCTACCGTGGAGACACCACCTCGAAAACCGTTGTTCCACCGCGAGAAAAGTTCTGACGCAGTATTAATTCAAATTTGTGGCATAGTGGATCGAATCCACTTCACGCCTGTCAGATTCCTATAAGTGTCTTAGGAAGACCCAAGCACAGTTTAATTATTGATGAATCTACTGAGATTTCTGTTCCTAAATTGCTGGAAATTATGATTTTACTCAGATCTTAGAAAAGCTGATTATTGTAACATGTGATTTAGTAGAATTGGGAAAATGCAATGCTAATAAAATAAGTTTTGCATTTAACCCTTTAGTGTTCACATTATTCTGCCATAATTAATGCTTTTTTTATCCACATTATCTTGAACTAATCATGCATTAACTTGTAGCTATGAGATTTTGATGAGGTAGCTGTTAATTTTTAAAACGATATTGTAGGGTTGGTGTGTATGCTGTATGAAAGAGAAATTCCTCATCTGATAATTTCTTGATAAAAGAAACCTACAGCTGGTTCTCATATCCATCAGTATGTCAAGAAAAATATAGACAACTTTTTACCACAATAAAGGAAGGAAAACAGTTGTTAAAGCTTGTTCATCCTTGAGTAATGTGATTCAGTTAAATAATTATATGTACAGTTTATCTGTAAGGAGATGTGGTAATATTGTTGTATCTCTACTGTTTAAATATCTTCTATATCTGATGCTGTTTTTTTTTCTTTTCTTTTCCTATTTCAGGGCCCTCGTGCTGGTGGCACATAAAAGCACCCACTACACTCTCGGAGTGGTTGGCATTAGGAAGGGCATCCAGCTGTAGAAACTCTGCCAGATCAGACTGGGGCCCTGGTGGAGCCTTCTGGTTTCACCAGTCCTCAGTCAAATCGTCCAACCCATGCCAGCATGGAAAGCGGACGTTAAAAGATGATGATGATGATGATGATGAAGTAACATTCATGGTTAAAGGATTGCTTACAGCAGAGTCATCATACATCATCAATATTTATCATCCTTTGAAGACTAAAAGAAATACTTTACTGAAATGTGCTTATATAAATCTCTGGTGAATTAGTGAAATATTTCTTCTGAACGGTGATTTATAGCAACATTTTTTCTTGGAATTTTTAAATGATAATCTAAATTTGGACAAATTTACAAAACGGTTTTCAGCCTCTTCAAATCTCAACATAGATCTGAATTGATGGAAATATAACAGCAGAAATATCTGTCACGAATAAAATATGTAATAATTCAGCAAGTATTTTCTACTGTAGCCCCAGGCCAACCAAAGCCTTGTGAGTGGATTTAATAGACAAAACTGAAAAAAGACCATTATATATATATGTGTATTTCTGTGTTTGTCACCTACCCCACTTCACATCTGGTGTAAATTTATGCTCTGTATCTTGACAGTTCAGCAAAAGAGACCACTACAATGAGTATCAGACTTAAGGAAACTTTGACTAAAACTCTACAAGGCTGTGGCTTCAGCATGGTTGCTATCCAATGACTGAAACAAGCAGATACTATTTTAGTGGGAAAAGGAAAATTATGGAAAATAAATTATGTGAAAACACAGTTGAATTTAAACCTATTGATTTTCCTGATAATATAAAGAAAGAGAAAAGAGAAACGCCTTCTCTGTGCAGTATTTGTGGTAGGTCGTTCTCTGACAAAGATCACCTCACTAATCATAAATGTATTCACACAGGAGAGAGGCCATATCATTGTGATGTCTGTGGTAAGTCATTCTGTCAAAAAGTTAATTTAACTGTTCATGTACGCGTCCATACAGGAGAGAAACCTTATCACTGTGATGTCTGTGGTAAATCATTCTCTGTAGGAAGTACCTTAACAAAACACAAACGCATTCATACAGGAGAGAAACCATATCACTGTGATGTCTGTGGTAAATCATTCTCTGGAAGTAGCAACTTAACTCAACATAAGCTCTTTCATACAGGTGAGAAACCATATCACTGTGATGTGTGCGGCAAATCATTTTCAAAAAGTCCACACTTAACTGTACATAAACGTGTTCACACAGGAGAGAAACCGTATCAGTGTGATATCTGTGGTAAATCATTCCCTGGAAGTGGTCCCTTAATAATTCATAAACGTGTTCATACAGGAGAGAAGCCATATCACTGCGATATTTGTGGTAAATCGTTCTCCCAAAGTACACATTTGACTGTCCATAGAAATAGTCACACAGGAGAAAAACCATATCAGTGTGATATCTGTGGTAAATCATTCTCAAAAAGTCCATACTTAACTATACATAAACGTATTCACACAGGAGAAAAACCATATCAGTGTGATATCTGTGGTAAGTTATTCCCTGGAAGTAGTGCCTTAACCACTCATAAGCGTATTCATACAGGAGAGAAACAATATCACTGCATTGTTTGTGGTAAATCGTTCACGCAAAGTGCGCAATTGACTGTACATAGACGCGTTCATACAGGAGAAAGACCATATCAGTGTGATATCTGTGGTAAATCATTCTCAAAAAATAAATATTTAAGTACTCATAGATGTATTCACACAGAAG
>NC_069008.1:1603512-1606405 GCF_001194135.2 Octopus bimaculoides
ATACACATAGGTGTAGGAGTGGTTGTGTGGTAAATAGCTTGCTTATCAACCACATGGTTCTGGGTTCAGTCCCACTGCGTGGCACCTTGGGCAAGTGTCTTCTACTATAGCCTCGGGCCGACCAAAGCCTTGGTAGATTGAAACTGAAAGAAGCCCATCGTATATATATATATATGTGTGTGTGTGTATGTATATATATATATATATATATACCGATGGTGGTGTGTTTACGTCCCCGTAACTTAGCGGTTCGGCAAAAGAGACCGATAGAATAAGTACTAGGCTTCCAAAGAAAAAGTCCTGGGGTCGATTTGCTCAACTAAAGGCGGTGCTCCAGCATGTCCACAGTCAACTGACTGAAACAAGTAAAAGAGTATTGTAATTGAAATACAACTGCACATAGATATAGTCACACATGTGTAAAAATCTCTGTCAGTGTGATATCTACAGTTAATCATTTTCTTGGTTATGTCAATTACATAGTCATAAATATATTCTTACTGAAGAGAAATCATGTTTCTCTCTGTTGTAAATCTTTTTGTTAGTTTATATACCTTAACTACTCTGAAAAATATTCATCTTGCAAGAGACCCTATCACTGTGACTTCTGTGTTAAATCCTTCTCTGGAGAAGGACACTTAACCACCATCATCATCATTGTCTTCATGAACATCTGTTTTCCATGCTGGCATGGGTTGGATGGTTTGACCAGGGCTGGCCAGCAGGAGAGCTGCACCTGGTTCCAGTCTGATTTTGCTTGGTTTCTACAGCTGGGTGCCCTTCCTAATGCCAACCACTTTACAGTCTATGCTAGGTCCTTTTAACATGGTGCCACCATGGGTGAATGTATTTATACAGAATAGAGACTTTATCATTGTCAACATTCAGATTGTCATAAATGTTGTGACAGATGTCCTATTTAATTTTTAATGAAGAAACTTTCATTTTTCTCATTGGTATCTCTAATAATTTTATGTATATTGTTACTTTATAGTATTTTCAAAATTACTAGAAGCTAGAAAATTAATCTCCATCTGCAAAATTTCCTTAGTATGTATTGCTGGACTGTGGCCTGACTCACCTTGGATTACAGCAACAATTGTTTCAGTTGATTCATTCAATGGAACAGCCTGCTTGTGAAATTAACATACAAGTGGCTGAGCACTCCATAGACACACACACACACTCCTAACATAATTCTTCAGGAGATCTATGTGCTAGTCAATCACTTTTTAAAATTATCCCTACAGATTTTCTAGAGAAATTAAAGCTACGTGTAAAAGTTACGACGCGTATACGAATCCGTCTATGGAAACAATGCGATTGAAGATAAGCATTTCATTTTTTGTCTATCAAATTTGTTCACAAAGCATTGGTCAGTCCATAACTATAGAAGACTCTTGTCCAATGTTCTATGTAGTGGGACTGAACCTAAGACCACATGGTTGGGAAAGCAAGCTTCTCAACCCTACAGCCACGTCTGCGTCTATATAAACAATATGAATTCATTAATAATGTATCTTCTATACTGTTTAATATACCCTTACTTGTCCCTCGAGTTGAAAAGCATCTGATTGACTTTTTTGAGTTATTTCCCTTAGGATATTGTCGTTTCATTTAAGTATGTATGTGTATAACTACGCATGCTTATAAATAAACACATACAAAGATATGTATGACAATGTATATATATATATATCTGTATTCCTTCAGTGTAAGCTCAATAAAAGTTCATTCAGCTTCCAAACCACTTTTCTTTGTCTTGTTTTATGTCTCTCTTCCAGCAATATTCTCCTTTATAAAACAATTCCATATTTAATAATGAAACAACTATATCTGTTCATAACTGGATGGATGCTGTCAGCATCCATCCACACCACATGACCAAACCAGCACAGTCTTCTCTCTTGTACACTGTGTCTATTTCCTCTTATGCCCAGCATTTCTCTCAATACACTAACACTCTGTAGCACATGTACACTTCCATTACACATCCGGCAAAGCATACCAGCCTCATCCCTCTTTAGCCTTTGCATGCCCTCTGCATTCAGGACTCGCGTCTCACTTCCAAGCAGAATTGTTTGTATATATGCATCGTACAATCTTCCTTTTACTAGGAGAGACTTGTTATATATATATATATATAAATATATGTGTGTGTGTGCGTCCTTGTCTTAACATGTTGTGGTAGTTAAAAAACGGTTGTCATGTCATACAAGCATCCGTTCATTTCCTATAATCTGTGAAAACATGTCTGGCCATGGGGAATCATTGACTTGCTTTGGAAACAGGTGAGAGTTGGCAACAAAAAGAGCCTCTCATCATAGAAAATCTGCCTGAATTAACTTTCTGAACCGCATAAGCACAGGAAAGTGGATGTAAAAATGATGGTGTTGATTCACTGTTCCATGAATGCAGACAAGTTGATGTAGATTGCAGTAACTGGCCCATTGGTCTGTGAACATTTTTGCACCTGGTTGGAGACCCAGCCTTCGAAGTTCTTTTACAGGGCTTAGAAAAACCGAAGGACTGCTGCAATAAGAGTATGACTCTTAGTGGGGGAATATGTGGAATAAAATCATAATTAACTGATCCTCCAGTATTTTCTTTTTTATCCAAAGCCAGGAACTTTTCAGCACCCTCTTGTATGTGTGCGTCAATGAATGATAATAAAGCAGATAGAAAATTTGGGTTAGCTATGGCTGGTTTAAATGCTAAAAAATCTACAACTTTTGCCATAAACTGTTCAAGTCAATGAATTCTATAATTTATAGTTGCATCAGCACGTTTTACTTAGATGTTCAACATCAAAAATGACAGGAGAATAATTGAAAAATAAACAAGCTTTATTTAGATATCAAAATATCAAAAATATTGACTCAAAGCGGCAAGA
>NC_069008.1:1606435-1609181 GCF_001194135.2 Octopus bimaculoides
TTAACACACTGGGCAAAAGGATTAGTAGCATTTCATTTGGCTTCTTTTTCTGAGTTCAAATTCCACTGAGGTCGACTTTGCCTTTCGTCCTTTTGGGGTTGATAAATTAAGTACCAGTTAAACACAAGGGTTGATGCAATTGACTTGCTTCATCCACCAAAATTACAACTTTGCATCAAAATTTGAAACCAATATCAAAAATATTAACAGTGATGAAGTAGGAACTCTGGATTATAGAATTTACAGCTGAGATGATTAAAAACTGAGAAAATATGGTGATATCTTGGGCATAGCCATTCGATGTTTAAAACCTAGTTTTATAGAAACTTCTTTCAAAATTCCTATTTTGTTTTTCACACATTTACTTGTGTTGGTTGAACAATGTAAAATGTTGGAGAAAGAAACCTGGCTGTCTCTTGCAATAAAATACCAATAGACACATCTAAAGCAAAAGTTATTCAGGGACCCTTAAAATATTAGTGTGGATCACTAATTTATTATTTTGTTTGGTGGACCCTCAAAAGTCTTATATGGACCCTCAGAGGCCATATGGGCCCTGGTTGAGAACCACTGATTTAGATACTGAAACAGTGCTGGCACCACATAAAAAGCACCTGTGCCGGCGTCACATAAAGAGCACCCATGCCAGCACCATGTAATAAGCTCCCAGTACACTCTGTAAAGCAAGTGGTATTAGGAAGAGCTCTCAGGTGTAAAAACCAGGCCAAAATAAATGTCAGAAGCCTGGTGCAGCTCACTGGCTTACCAGCTCCAGTCAAACCGTCCAACCCATGCCAGCATAGAAAACAAACATTAAATGATGATGATAATTGTAACTATATATTTTTAAATCTTGAATGAATATGCACGTGTTTAGTTAAAGTTCTTTGACGATAGAATGATTTTCCACAAATATCACAGGTGTGTGGTTTTCTACCTGTATGAACGCACAGGTGTGCGATTAAAGTACCTGCCTGAGCAAATGATTTACCACAGACATTACAGTGATATGGCTTTTCCCCCGTATGACTACGCAGGTGTTTAGTTAAAGCACTTGAATGAGAGAATGATTTACCACAGAGGTCACAGACATACGGTTTCTCACCTGTGTGGATGCGTTCATGGGTTGTTAAATCATTACTTCGAGAAAACGATTTACCACAGATAAGGCAATGGTGTGGCTTCTCCTGTGTATGAGTCTGTTTATGTACTGTCAAGAGATCATTTTGAAAGAATGATTTTCTACAGATATCACAACGAAATGGTTTCTCTCCTACATGAATTCGTCTATGTTCAAGTAATGCATTTCTCTGAGAAAATGATTCACCACAGATATCACAGTGACAGGGTTTCTCTCCAGTATGAATACGTCTGTGAATAATTAACTGGAGATTTCGAATAAATGATTGGCCACAGACATCACAGTGATATGGCTTCTCTCCTGTGTGAAGACGTTTATGTTTAGTTAATGTACTACCTACAGAGAAAGACTGGCCACAGCTATTACAGTGGAATGGTTTCTCACCTGTATGAATGTGTCTGTGAGTAGTTAAGGTACTTTTCACAGAGAACGATTTCCCACAAATATCACACCTGTATGGTTTTTCACCTGTATGAATGCGCTTGTGAGTAGTTAAGTTACGTTTTTCAGAGAAAGATTTATTACAGATATCACACTGATATGGTTTCTCACCTGTATGAGTTCGTATGTGAGTAGTTAATGTGCTATTTCCAGAGAAAGATTTTCCACAGATGTCACAATGATATGGCTTCTCACCTGTATGAACACGTTTGTGCTAATGACTGCCTGCTTACTGCCTTTAATAATGATTTCAAATTTTGGCACAGGGCCAGCAATTTCATGGAAGGGCTTAGATCGACTCCAGTGTTTAACTGGCGTTTATTTTATTGGCCTCGGTGGAATTTGAACTCAGAACGTAAAGATAGACCAGTGGTTCCCAACCTGTAGTAGTCCGTGAATTATATTAGGCTGCAGTCTAATGACTGAAACAGGGATAAGCATATTAAAAGGGGTCCGTAGGAAAACTCATTTAAATGAAAGGATTGGGAACCACTGAGATAGATGAAATGTCACTATGCCTTTTAGCCCGGCGTGCTAACGATTCTGTCAGCTTTCTGGCTTTAAAATGATTTCAGATTTTGGCACAAGGCCAGCAAGTTCGGCGGAGGGGTAAGTCAATTGCATCGACTCCAATTTGCAACTGGCATTTATTTTATCGACCCCGAAAGGATGGAAGACAAAGTCGGCTTCGGCGGAATTTGAGCTCAGAACAAAGGGACAGACGATATGAGGCTAAGCATTTTGCCCAGCGTGCTAATCTACCAGCTCGCTGTCTTAATAATCCTTTCTACTATACGCACAAAGCCTAGAATTAGACGGGAGGGGAACAGTCGATTACATCGACTCCAGTGCTTCACTGCTACTTAATCTATCGACCCCGAAAGGATGAAAGGCAAAGTCGACCTCGGCAGAATTTGAACGCAAAACGCAGCGGTGGCCGAAATACCGCTAAGCATTCCGTCCAGTGTGCTAACCACTGTGCCAGCTCGTCGCCTTAATAATAATCCTTCCTTCCTACTATAGGCACAGAGCCTGAAATTTGTGGGGAGGGGATGAGCCGATCACATCCACCCTAACACTTGACTGGTGCTTAATTTATCGACTCCGAAGAAATTTGAAGTCAGACCGTAGCGCTAACGATTCTGCTTAGCTCTGACCTGTTTG
>NC_069008.1:1609244-1610257 GCF_001194135.2 Octopus bimaculoides
ATATCAGTTTTAAAAAACAATTATGAAAGAGCTACCAAAACGTACGTGCTTAACGATACTTTAAGCTGACAGATTTATGAAACATGTCATGTATCACCAAGCAATTTTCGAGTTCTGTTCGTCCGTTAGATATATTTTAATACCAGGACGCTGGACACTGAGAAAGTGAAAGAAAAAAAAACGAGAGGAAAAAGAAGCAAAAAAAAAGGTTGATGCAAAAAGTGGAACGAGTATAAGGAAAAAATTATGAAAACCACGATCGTCCACTTTGATTGTAGAATATAAACAATGTCTGTAATGTTTTTGGCGATCCTTAGTTACTGGTATACAGACTGAAGCATGAGGAGACAACGTCATTTACCCTGTTTTTCAGACTAGCCCCTTTGTGTCATGCGGTAAGATTGTGTGGGTGAATGATATCGTTTACCAATACCGAAAGATTGCCATGTTGTTAAATGTATGGGAAACAAAAACTACGTTTTGTTTTATGACTTACATAAAACTATTAAACTAAAAGAAACATTAATTGGGCCGTTACGCTTGTTTTCACTTTTAAATATGTAGACTTTTGCTTTGGATTTGAGGCAAATTGGTTGGCTATCTTTCGCATGATGAAGGAGCACGAAAATACTATTTCGTTGATAAGTAATAATTATTTTTCTGGCAAAATACCTTTTGATTAACGACGGGTTGGATTAATTGAAAGAATGGCATTTCTGACTGGATTAAATTATGCTAGGGACTTTTAACCTATGTCACCGATATATATTCATCGCTTAGGCAATAATAATTATCTTATATTAAGAGCACATATTAATGTTGGTGGATAACATACGATTGCCTACTTGTTTCAGGGTCAGTGTTCTATCACCTTCATCATTAATTAATTTCATCATAAATGAAGTTCGATCGTCGATTGTTTGCAACTCATATGGAAGATCATTGCACGTACGTTCCAATCGTTAATGTCAAATTGCATCGCCCTATCTTGCAATGATTTACTATTTATGCTA
>NC_069008.1:1610593-1613120 GCF_001194135.2 Octopus bimaculoides
ATATTAATACAGAAATTTCTCCGGTTTTTAAGAATTCCTCAAGAATGGAAATGCAGGACATTAATCAGTTGAACACTTCTAACCCGACTGTTCAGACCGATACAGAAACAGTTACACAGATATGCAGCGACGAAAAGCCTTTAATTAGTGAAACTAAAGAAAGATTATTGGATAAAAGAAATATTCCTGAATATCGCTGTGGGATTTGTAGGAAAACATTCTCTTCAAAACATGAAGTTTTAACGCACAAAGAAATACACAAAACAGAGAAACTATATCGATGTGAAATGTGTGACAAATATTTTGCTACTAATAGTAATTTAACAAAACACAAAAAATTACACAGTGAAGAAAAACCACATCAGTGTGAAATATGTGAGAAATCGTTTGTCTATAAAAGTTATCTAACAAGGCACAAGAGAATACATACCGCAGACAAAAACTATTGTTGTGAAATATGTGGGAAAGCATTCTTTGAAGAATATGATCTTGTAGTTCACATAAGAATCCACACTGGAGAAAAACTCTATCATTGTGAAACTTGTGGAAAATCATTCTGTCATCGTTTTACTCTCGTAGCTCATCAAAGAATACACAGTGGAGAAAAGCCATTTCACTGTGACATATGTGGGAAAACTTTTGGGATGAAATCTGATTTAACAAACCACGTGAGGATACATACTGGAGAGAAACCCTACGTCTGTGATCTCTGTGGGAAATCGTTTACTGTTAGCAGCGTTTTAAAATCACACTGGAGAATTCACACAGGAGAAAAACCATTCCGCTGTAAAATATGTGGGAAATCGTTCTATACGAATTCCAGTCTTGTGGTTCACCAAAGGAGACACACGGGAGAAAGACCCTATCATTGTGAAATATGTGATAAATATTTTGCCTTTAGTGGTAACTTAACAACACACAAGCGGATACATTCGGAAGAAAGGCCTTATCGTTGTGAAACATGTGGGCAGTCATTTAAAAATAATTCTCATTTACAGACACACAAACGAATACATAGCGGAGAGAAGCCCTTCCATTGTGAAGTATGCGGGAAATCGTTCTCTGATAGTTCTAATCTTATAGTTCACAAAAGGACACATACCGGGGATAAACACTTCATCTGTCAAACATGTGGGAAATCGTTTTGTGTGAAAGCAAATCTTGTTGCTCACCAAAGAATACACAGTGCAATAAAACCATGAAAATATTTTCGATCAATGATTTAAAAAAAAGGCACTGAAGAATCGACACTGAAGAAAAACCGTTCTAGTCTTAGAGTTCATATACATAGTCAGGGGTCTTGTTTGCCTTTAAAATGTGAGGGAGACAAACCAACATTTGTTGATTCTTAAAGAAACATGTTAGTAGTGCTTGTGGTGCCTTTCCCAGACCCTATCCCATAAGTAAAGTTTTACGCTAATTAAATATTATATATTCAAATGAAGTTCAGATATAGAAAAATAAGCTTAAAAAGAATTCATTATATTTTAGTGAAGACTGCATCTTCGTTAAAATATCAAATAATCAAAAAGTAAAACATCTCTACGAACGTGGTATATTAGAATATGATTCAACCTTTTGATGAGTCATGATCAATCACAGCCAAGTTTTGAGTCACTGCAGTGGTCTAAAAGATCTTTCATCTTCACAAGAACTGGTTGGAAACACTGTACGTAGACTGAGCAATCACTCAACGTTTGGAAAAATGTGATGGACTTCTGGTTGCATTTCACCAAATATTTTACAATGATCCTCCAGAGATGGTTCACAATGATGATTTCTATAAAAAAGTATTTCATTCCTTAAAGAAAATTCATCAAGCTCTGGATACTGCATGATCACTTCAGCACAAAATTTCCATTGAGTAAAATATTGCTCAGTTTTTCATAATCTGCTAAATCCTGAAAAAAAAAAAAAATCTTTCATATTTGCTATTGCAGTATCCATTACCTGCAAATACTCTGCACTCCCTAATGATCCAAAACAGTATTGATATTTTAATGCATTTCCATCGTGGTATCTTTACCCGCCATATTAGCTGCACCAAAGACCAAGCATTCAACTCCATCATGCACCAATGCCGGCCTGTGTGTGTATGTATGTATGTATATATGCATGTGTGTGTATGTTAGTATGTATGTGTAAGTATACACCCACACCTTTCATCACCATTGCTTCTTTTTCTTTTCATTTCTGGTGTTCTTATAACTGTTGACATTGTTCTTACTTTCACTTTTGATTTCTTTCGTTTTTCTCTTATTTTGCATGGGAGTTTGTTGACAAGCTTCATTTCCTTAAAATTCATTTAAGGTAAACCCTCGTATCTTTTTCTTCCTCTGGCTTGTGGGTCACTTAAATTCATGGGCTTCAGCTGACCCCACCCTTTGGTGGGCCTCTATGTGTGTATGTATATATATATATATATATATATATATATATAAATAAAGTGTGCATGTGTGTTTGCAAATTGACTCTTCCTGATTCAACTATCTTCAAAAAAAACTCTTTCTTAAAAAGAGAACATTTA
>NC_069008.1:1613268-1614504 GCF_001194135.2 Octopus bimaculoides
TTTTTCGTTTCTTTCTGTGTTCCTTTCAGTTGAAGAGCGTAGCTCGAAACGTCAAAGACTTTCTCTATTCCTGACCGTTAAACTAATACATCCATTTGTTGTTTACACCACCTGTCTTCGTCTGTTGTTTTTTTCGTAAATTCTCCCATATATATATATATATATATATATATATATATGTGTGTGCAGAAAAAGCTCAGTTGAAAAAAGGTGATGGTTTTTATAAGTGTCATGATCAATGAAAATGCCTGAGATGTTAATAATTCATTATCATCATCATCATTTAACATTCATTGTCCATGCTGATATGGGTTGGAGAGTTTTGCCGGATGAAACTAGATTGAGGATTGTTATGGGGTGTGGACCTCCAATATGTTTTTTGTGTGGAGTAATAGTATGTATCTTGTTGCTTTGAGATTTTGATGAGGCACTTTAATTTTTAGTAAGATATTGTATGGTAGGTATGAGAGGCCAGATCTGACCGGTTTGAATATAAAGAAGAATGTTTTGGCTAGATACGGCCAGTCTAATGCTAAATGGTTTAATCTTATGAATCAGTTTTGTACAGTGTTTGATATCTTAGTATAAAATATATAACATTTGTATACACACATTATAACAATTTAATATAGAATTACGAAAGAGCTACTAATAGGTATATGCTTGACGATACTTTAAACTGGCAGGTTTATAAAACATGCCGTGTATCTCCAAGCAATCATTCGGGATCTGTTCATACAATACCACAACGCTGGACACTGAGAAAGTGAAGAAGAAGAAAAGAAAAAAAGAGAGGAAAAGTTGGTGCAAAAGGTGGAACGAGTATAAAGAAAAGAATAAGAAAACCCAGATCGTCCTCTTTGATTGTAGAAACTATATTACACGTTAGATATAAACTATGTCTGTAATTTGTTTGGCTATCCTTAGTTACTGGTATACAGACTGAGGCATGAGGGGGCAACGTCATTTACTCTGTTTTTCAGACTAGCCTCTTTGTGTCATGCAGGAAGATTGTGTGGGTGAATTATATCGTTTACCAATACCGAAAGATTGCCATGTTATTCCATGTATGGGAAACAAGAACTACGTCCTGTTTAATAACTTACATGAACCCATTAAACCAAAAGAAACATTAATTAGGCCGATAAGCTTGTTTTCACTTTTAGATATGTAGATTTTAGCTTTGGATTCATGATTTGAGGCAAATTCGGTGGCTATTTTTCGCAGGCTGAAGGT
>NC_069008.1:1614604-1616935 GCF_001194135.2 Octopus bimaculoides
TATGATCTTGTAGTTCACATAAGAATCCACACTGGAGAAAAACGCTATCATTGTGAAACTTGTGGGAAGTCTTTCTGTCATCGTTCTACTCTTATACCTCATCAAAGAATACACAGTGGAGAAAGGCCGTTTCACTGTGACATATGTGGGAAAACTTTTGTGATCAAATGTGATCTAACAAACCACGTGAGGATACATACTGGAGAGAAACCCTACAACTGTGATCTCTGTGGGAAATCGTTTACTGTTAACAGCCACTTAAAATCACACAGGAGGACTCACACTGGAGAACGACCATACCGCTGTAAAATTTGTGGGAAATCTTTTAGTGAGAATTCCAGTCTTGTGGTTCACCAAGGGAAACACACTGGAGAAAAGCCTTATCGTTGTGAAATATGTGATAAATATTTTGCTTCTAATGGTAACTTAACAGCACATAGAAGGATACACACGGGAGAAAGGCCCTATCATTGTGAAACATGTGGGCAGTCATTTAAAAATAATTCTCATTTACAGACACACAAACGAATACATAGTGGAGAGAAGCCCTTCCATTGTGAAGTATGCGGGAAATCGTTCTCTGATAGTTCTAATCTTATAGTTCACAAAAGGACACATACCGGGGATAAACGCTTCATCTGTAAGACTTGTGGGAAATCGTTTTATGGGAAATCAAGTCTTGTTGTTCACCAAAGAGTACACAGTGCAATAAAACCATGAAACTGAAATCTGTGGAAAATATTTTTGATCAAACAGTGATTTGAAAAAAAAGCATTTAATCCACATGGGAGAAAAACCTTTCTAGTGTTAGAGTTCATGTACACAGTCACACTAGAGAAAGGCTTTTTCATTGTGAAATCTTTTAGCAATAAAAGGACGAACAAATACAAACAAGCGAAAAATCTTTTAACGGCCAAATGTAAGAAAATTTCTTACAGTCCACCAACATTGAAGAATATCCATTGTGGGCAAGCGCTGTGAGAATCAATCTTTTACAGATTTTATCTGAGAGAAAGAGCCTTTGTCCTAACCGTTTAGCACTCACACCTGACACCAACATCAGCCACGTGATTGTTTACTTTTAGAATGACATTGTAGGGTAGGTGTGAGAAGGTGGACTTTGCTGGTTTCAACATAAAGATGGATACAGCTAGTGTAACCCATTAGCATTCAGATTCCTGTGTCAAATGTAATGCTTATTTATATACATACTTTTGAACTAATCCTGCATTATCTCAGAGCTTTGAAAGTTTGATGATGTTATTGTATTTTTTGCATGACATTGTAGAGCAGATGCGAGAGGTCAAATCTGGCCAGTTTGAGCATAAAACATGTAGAATATTTCAGCCAGTTTAAGTGCTGAATGGTTAAAGTGTTTGGGAAATCCATTACTGTGAATTACAATGACATCCCTCATTAATCCTGATTAGAATAATGCAGGGGTTAATAAGAAAAATGGAAGGGTAAAACATTATGTATATGTTGTTACCAGTTATGTCCAGGAGGAGAATATTCAGATGGTTTGTTGAAAATATTCTTTGTAAATCTTTTAGCATTCATCATTTTCTCAATCACATGATTTCAGGTTCAGTCCCACTGCATGGCACCTTGGTAGGCAGAAATTCTCGTTGCATGTGTACATGTGTGTGTAATTGCTTGTGCCTCCTGACAGTGAAAAGGAGGGTGGGTCTCTTTAAAAAACAAACAAATATACTCAAAAGGAAAATCTTTTAATAGCTAAATGTAAGAAAATTTCTTACAAATCTAAACTTCTAATCCACTGACATTGAAGAATAATTATCATGTGCAAGCATTATGGAAATCATCTTTTTCAGTTTTCATCTTTACATGTCACACATTTCAACATCCATACATTCACATTTAACATGCACACAAGCACCCAGCACTTGCACAACATGCATAGAGATGCTTAGCAAACAGATTCATTGCTAGCATCATCATTTAACGTCCGTTTTCCATGCTGGCATGGGTTGGGTGGTTTGATAGCAACTGGCCATCTGAAGAGCTGCCCAGGCTCCATGTCTGTTTTTGGCTCAGTTCCTATGGCTGGATGCCCTTCATGATGGAAACCACTTTACAGAGTGTACTGGATATTTTACACAGCACCAGGGTGTTATGTAGCACTGGCATGGGTGCTTTTTCTGATGTGACACCAGCAATATACATAAAATTACTGTCGATAGAAGATGCAACCCTATTTCTGCTGCTTATGCTCCTACGTCTATGATTCTGATCCACTGGTCTTCAATATAAATGCATATCAATATGCAACTATCAACTCATTGGTGACCTTGCACTTGAATATGTACA
>NC_069008.1:1617715-1620260 GCF_001194135.2 Octopus bimaculoides
AAACTCTCTTGGCATTTTGTCATTCATAGCACCAACATTGCTCATATTTTTGTGTATGAAAAGAATAAAATTTTGTCTATCAAAAATTGCAATGGATTCAGTATTCTTCTTTATACATCATCATCTTCATCATCGTCCTTTAACATCTCTTTTTCCATGCTGGCATGGGTCGGATTGGTTGACTGAAGTTGGAGAGCTGCACCAGGTTCCAGTCTGATTTGGCTTGGTTTCTATGGCTGGATGTCCTTTCTAATGCCAACCACTTCACAATGTGTATTGGGTGCTTTTAATGTGGCACTGACATGAGCACATTTACATGGCACCAGCACAGGACTGCTGTAGGCTAATCCTTTTCACCAGGCAATGGCGGCTTGTTGGTACTTTAAACTGGCAGATTTATAAAACATGCCATGTATCTCCAAGCAATCTTTCGGGCTCTGTTCGTACGTTAGATATATTTTAATACCAGGACGCTGGACACTGAAAGAGTGAAGAACAAAACGAGAGGAAAAAGAAGCAAAAAAGGTGGAACGAGTATAAGGTGTAGTAACGCCGTGCGCATGCGTGGAATTAAACAAGCAAGCGTTCCCGCTTAATTCTATCCCTTTTACGGTCGGCCGACCATGAGCATGGACGTGATAAGCTGTCTCTCTACATCTTTCCTGGACTTACACTCGACAGCTCGCTTGCAACTACATACCCACGTCCCAACAACTATGCTCACACACAACAGAAGCTGTAACAGCAAGAGCTAAAGATGTATATATTTACCACCTAAATAAAGTGTTGTTTAAGTTGATGGTCTGGAGTTCAGCGTTCCGTTATATTCTAATTTTATAGTAGGAAAGTCAGGTATACATCTAAAGATGTATAACTCACTTTCTACTAAAGTGGTGATTATGAAAACCATGATCGTCCACTTTGATTGTAGAAACTTTAATTGTACATAAGATATAAACAATGTCTGTAATGTTTTTGGCGATCCTTAGTTACTGGTATACAGACTGAGGCATGAGGGGGCAACGTCATTTACCCTGTTTTTCAGACTAGTCTCTTTGTGTCATGCGGGATGATTGTATGGGTGAATGATATCGTTAACCAATACCGAAGGATTGCCATGTTATTCCATGTATGGGAAACAAAAACTATGTTCTGTTTAATAATCGGTTAAAGATGTAAACATTGACCATACACAATCTATAGAGAGATTTAATAATGAACCATGTAAATCACACTCTGGAAATTTTATTTCTGTAAAATGTTGGGAGTGGGTACAATTTCCGAAACTTCCACCTCACCCCACCCCGTTTTCGGACTCCAAAAAGGGTTTTGTAGCATATTAGGATGCCACAGGAATTCATTCAACGAAAAGAAGAAAAAAAAAATTCCAATGATTCCGGGACGGGGCGGGGTCTCCTCACCCCACTTTTTCCGAACCAGATTAAGGGATTTGCAGCATATTAGGAGGTCAGGGTACTTGATTCCATGCAAAATATCCGAGGTTCTTTTTCTTTTTTTTTTTTTTTGTTAGTGAAAATCGTGCATCACCCCGACCCACGTAATTGCTGGTCTTGTGCCAGAATTCGAAACTTATATAAGATACGAAAGCGATGTCACTTGTACGCAAGCGCAGTAAAGGTGATATCGTCTTTTTGCCAGTGTTCCTCGTAGTATGTTTCTCATATCACAATTGAAGTCATATCAATATTCACCTCGATAAAGAATTTCTGTAAGTATTCAGTTATGAAACTATTATATCTGTTAATTAATATTGTATGTTATCGTCTCACCTCCACAAAACATACCCTTTAATATTCCTCGTTAGACGTAGACATCAGTTCTGGTCTCCACCACATTGAATAATGAAACAGATTTAAACAACACAAATCAATAACCAGCAGTTTTCAACCGGTTTTTTTTTTAACTACTGGATCCCTTCGATTACTATTTCATTCTGGTGGACTCCCATAACCATTCGATGTTTAAAAACTAGTTTTACAGAAACTTCTTTCAAAATTCCTGTTTTGTTGTCCACGTTAATTTGTGTAGGTTGAACTATGTGAAATGTTAGAGGAAGAAACCCAGCTGTTTCTTGCAATGTATACATCTAAAACAACATTTTTCAGAGGCTCTAAAAATACTATTTTGAATCCCCAATTGACTATTTTGTTGCGTGGACCCCTGAAAGTCTTATATGAACCCTGGTTGAAAAACACCGGTCCTAGACTTTCTCTAAGCCAGGGGTCGGCGAACCAGGGTAAATTACCCCTAGTGGGTTAAAAAGAAAATTCTTGCGGGTAATGAGGACTCATTGGGCATAAGTAAAATTATATTTAAAAGAAACGTGTTCCTTGTTACGATAACTTTTTCTTCTGGAATCAGAAGGCAGTCAAAAAGTTGCCTTTTGTAACAACCTACATTCGCAAACAAAGATTTTTTTCCACCCTAATGAACATTAAAAAATAAAGAGTAATCGAAGACTATCCAAATTGCTCTGGCATCAAAATGCAACAATTTTGGTGTAATTGTAACAAAAATGAAACCT
>NC_069008.1:1622680-1624369 GCF_001194135.2 Octopus bimaculoides
AGGGAGCACCCTAACTAAACACAAACGCATTCATACAGGGGAGAAACCATTTCACTGTGACGTCTGCGGTAAATCATTTTCTGGAAGTAGTGACTTGACTCAACATAAGCGCTTTCATACAGGTGAAAAACCATATCAGTGTGATATCTGTAGTAAATCATTCTCACAAAGTACTCACTTGACTGTACACAGGCGTATTCACACAGGGGAAAAACCATATCAGTGTAATATCTGTGGTAAATCGTTTGTTGAAAGCAGCCCCTTAACTGTTCATAAGCGCATTCATACAGGAGAGAAACCATTTCACTGTGAGGTGTGTGGTAAATCATTTTCTCGAAGTCGCAAATGTATTCATACAGGAGAGAAACGTTTATCTCTGTGATAAATCACTTTTGTATAATTACTTGAAGAAACAAACTTAGTCATAGAGTTTAGAAACCATATCATTATCATCATCAGTTAATATCCATCTTCCATGCTGGCATGGGTTTGATGATTTGACTGAAAGCTGGTAAACTGGGAAGCTAAACCATATTCCAATCTGATTTGGTATGGTTTCTAAGGCTGGATGCCCTTCCTAATGCCAACTATTCCAAGAATCTAGTGGGTGCTTTTTATGTGTCCATTGATGTAACACCGGTGTTGGCCACAACTACAGTCTCACTTGGCTTGACAGGTCTTCACATGCACGGTATATCGCCAAACGTCTCGGTTACCTCCATGAGTCCCAACACACGAATGGTGCTTTTTATATGCCACCAGCAGAAGTGCCAGGCAGATGACTCTAGCATTGGCCACAACTTCAATTTCACATGCCTTTACAGGTCTTCTCAAGCACAGCTTATCACCCAACGTTTGAAGGGTGATACGCTGGCACGGTTTACCTGGAGCTGCACCAAGCACCATTGTCTGTTATAGCTTGGTTTCTACAGCTGGATGCCCTTCTTAATGACAGCCACTCCATTGAGTGTACTGGGTGTTCTTATTGTCACACCAGCACAAGTGCTTTCTATGTGGAACCAACACCAGTGTCAACTCTGCTGTGGTGGATGGGGCTTCTTGCGTACAGCAACTTGTCTGATAGCCAGGTCCCTAGTACCTCCTTCGTAAGGCTCAATGTCTTGAGATCAGCCTTCAATAACTTACATTGTATTGTGTGTACAGACTTGCTTTTTCTGTATACTAATAAAGGAATGGATGAATAGTATTTTCATGTAACCCTGGGATAGTATATTCCTTAACTCGGCCAGTCATGGATGATAGTATCCACTCAGTACATTGTTCTAAGTATAAACTGTAGGTACAGTCTACATCCTCATCATCATCTCCAATAATTTCACCATCGATGTCTGCCTAAGTAAATCCTTCAAAATCATTGTCTGAGTCAGAATCAAACAAGATTTCTTTCAGAAAAGCTTCAAATGCAGGAGTGGCCATTTACATTCAGTAAAAATAAAATCTAAAAGAAACTGCAATCGATTTTGAAGATTGGTTACCTCGTGCTTAGAATATAAACAATGAAAATAACACCAGAAAAGAAAAGTTTAGCCTCATTCTGAATCAAACGTACCCTGTTTATTGGAAATAAACTTAGCAATGTGACAAAATGCAGCTACAAGGAAAGAAACTCATGTGGACAACAGTGCAGAGAAGGTTTAAAATTCATCCTACAAGATAAATATACATGAC
>NC_069008.1:1624798-1625847 GCF_001194135.2 Octopus bimaculoides
TGATTATGCTTTGGCACAGGAAAAATGATATGACTGATAACAATATTTCATATTTTCTGTATCTATATATACAATAAAAGATGATATCATTGAACAGTTGTTATGTCGTAAATAAATATACAAAATGAAAAAAGAAAATACTTCAGTGTTGTTTTCACTTCTGCTTCTTGTCTCTACTCTCTTTCACACTCTCATAAACTTACCTATCCACCCATCCATCCTCAATTCTTTGCCCATAGTCACTCTCGATCTAATGTAACTTAACAGTTTGGTATAAGAGGCCAAAAATACAAGTACCCGGCATAAAAACAAAAGTAGTGGTGTCGATTTGTTCAATTGAAATTTTTCAATGCGGTGGCCACATTCTGATGCCTGTAAAAGATTGTAGGCAACGCTATTTGAAGTATGTTCGCAAAATACTTGTTGGGAGTCGACAACAGTTATCTCTCCTGTCAAACATTCTAGATCATGTGAAACAAACGTGAACATTGTGATTCCAGCCTCACCCACTCAGTGTTTGAAATTCAAATGTAATGTTTCAATTTACTGCCAATGAGGACCACCCACTGCTAAACAGAAAGAATATTAAATTTATTTTGAAGATGTACGTGTATGAGCATCATCAGTTTACATGGCACATGTATGGGAATATCTGAAAAATCATGTAGAAACTGCCAGAAAAAAAAAAAAGATGAACCAATCATTTTTCTTTGCAAACCATTTATTTTATAAACCATAACTTTGTAAAATGGTTATTTACAACACAACAAAAGTAAATCACAACATTTAAAAGTTACTAAAAATGTAGACAAAATACACTGGTCGGTATACACTGTAAAACTAAGATATTTGTTCAGTTGGTGTTAAGGTCACATATACAGATGTGACTGTTTTTGACTAAGTTCAACAATCATTTGTATCTGCACATTAAGACTGGTAAATAAGGAATAATGGTATTCATTTTGGGGTTTGATTTTATAACTTGAAATTTGGGAGATTTGTTAAAAATGAATATATTTAGAAAGTGCAGAAATAGGGAATTCATTAAA
>NC_069008.1:1627654-1630301 GCF_001194135.2 Octopus bimaculoides
CCATCTGAAATGTATTTGTATAAAAAATAACTGTTTTTCTGAAAGGTGTCAGAAAGCAAATTCAGGTAGGTATGCCAAAATAAGTAACAGTTGCGCATTGAGGTCGATATAATCGACTTACTACATCCTCTTCCGAATTGCTGGTTTTGTGCCAAAATTTGAAATCAATATTATGTATGGAAGAAGGCAGAGAGGTGGCAGAATCGTTAGCACGCCAGACAAAATGCTTAGCGGCATTTTCTCCGTCTTTACGTTCTGAGTTCAAATTCCGCTGCAGTTGACTTTGCCTTTTATCGTTTTAGGAGTCAATGAAATAAGGACCACTTGAGCACTGGAGTCATTGTAATCGACTTACCCCTTTCCCCCGGAATTGCTGGCCTTGTATCAAAATTTGAAACTATATTATTATCAAAGGTGGGCACCGTTAATCGATAAGTTAACTTCGTTAACCATAAACCAAAAAGTAAACTTCGATAACCGTTAATTAGTTATTATTTCCTAATCGATAATTCCAAGCCATTAGCATTAATTTTTATTAGAAAAAAAAAGCCAAAAAGCTAAAGAAATTCAGTTTTTTACTCTAAAACTACCTAAAAACCACCTTTAAAAATTGCCAAAACCATAAAATCTGTTAAAGGAAATTAACGGAAGTTGACTTAAATTAATGGAAGTTTATTATTCCGATAATGATTTCCAAAGTTAACGTGAAAGTTAAATCGTTAACGAAAATGCCAACTTCGTCAATTAACGACGAACGATTTGGTGCCCCCAGTTTTGATTATTATATTAAAAAAGAAAGTGACGAGCTAGCAGAATCGTTTTCATGCCTGGCAAAATGCTTAGCGGCATTTCTTCTGCGATAAATTTTACTTTTCATCCTTTTAGGATCGATGAAATAAATACCAGTTGAGCACTGGAGTCAATTACAATCGACTCACCCCGACCCCGAAATTGCTGGCCTTGTGCCAGAATTCGAAACTAATATTACAAACGAAAGCGATGTCACTTGTACGCAAGCGCAGTAAAGGTGATATCCGCCTTCTTGCCTTTTGTTCTTAGTGTTATGTTTCTCATATCACAATTAAAGTCATATCAATATTCACCTCGATAAAGAATTTCTGTAAGTATTCAGTTATGAAACTATTATATCTGTTAATTAATATTGTATGTTATCGCCTGCATTAACCCATTCATCATCACCTCCACAAAACATACCCTTTTAATATTCCTCGTTAGACGTAGACATCAGTTCTGGTCTCCACCACATTGAAGGATGAAACAAATTTAAACAACACAAATCAAGAACCACCAGTTTTCAACCGTTTTTTTTAACTGCTGGATCCCTTTGATTACTATTTCATTCTGGTGGACCCCCATAACCATTCGATATTTAAAAACTAGCTTTATAGAAACTTGTTTAGGTTGAACTATGTAAAATGTTAGAGAAGTTAAGCTGTTTCTTGCAATACATCTAAAACAAAATTTTTCAGAGGCTCTTAAAATACTATTGGGAATCCCCGAGTGACTATTTTGTTGCATGGACCCTGGTTGAGAAACCCCAGTTCTAGACTATTCTCTAAATGAGGAGTCGGCGAATCGGGGTAGATTACTCCAAGTGGGGTAATGAGGACTCATTGGACATAAGTAGAATCATATAAAAAATCGTAGTCTGGAATCAGAAGGCAGACAGAAAGTTGACTTTTGCAACAGCCCACCTTTGCAAACATGGATTTTCCACCCTAATGAACATAAAAATAAAGAGTAATCGATTGGACACTGAAGACTGTCCAAATTGCTCTGGCATCAAAATGCATCAATTGTGATGTAATTGTAACTAAAATGAAATATCATTTCTCCCAAACCTGAAGTGAAAAATCTTTGTGTTTCGTAATGAGGATATTACGTTATTTTGTCGCATTTGTTTTATATTTATAATTGTATTTTCCATATAAATAAATACAATAAATTTTTTGAATTCAAAGAATCTATGATCGTCTTAGTTTCAAATCAAGGGAGGTAACGTCGGCGTGAATATATATATTTTGGGGTAACTGGTTAAATAAGTTCCCCGACTCCTGCTCCAACTCGACCATATTTTATATATGGACTTCTTTAATTCCTATTTTACTCGGGTATACCCTCCTAACGAGCGATTCGATGTTTTAAAAAATTATATTATAGTTTTTATTAATAATTGTATAAACAAAATTGTTAAAATGTTTTGTGTATTGTAGACGTATAACTAATTTATTTGCAAATAAATTTTTGCAAAATCTTCTATGGACCCTGGTTCAGAAACACTTTCTATAAGTTAGGATCTCTGATAGTAGAGGAATCTGATACAAATTTGCAGTTTCCGTTTATGAACATATAATACATTGTTTTGTTACTTATCTGTTGAGGCACGAAAGTATGAGGGAGGGACAGGCACAAAAGTATTGCTGTAGAAGAGATATGTGACTATATCAGTACTGAGGAAACGGTAAGGGACTGAGACTTCTGGTGTTTAACTATACATGAGAAGATATGTCGAACTAAGTAAAATCGTGGCCACCCATACATACAGGCATATCCTTCACAGTATGTATGTGTGTGTGTATATATATATATATATATACAGGACACAGATGTGTGTCGATAGCCAGCT
>NC_069008.1:1631699-1633360 GCF_001194135.2 Octopus bimaculoides
GGCACATAAAAGACACCATTTCGAGCGTGGCCGTTTTCGTGCAGGTGACACGTAAAAGCACCCACTACACTCTCTGAGTGGTTGGCGTTAGGAAGGGCATCCAGCTGTAGAAACTCTGCCAAATCAGACTGGAGCCTGGTGTTGCCATCCGGTTTCACCAGTCCTCAGTCAAATCGTCCAACCCATGCTAGCATGGAAAGCGGACGTTAAACGATGATGATGATGATGATGAATATATATATTCATTCAATCCATATTAACGAAATTCTCCATATTATACAAGGTACATACATAGATGCATTCATCTATATGATATGTAAAAGTTTTCTAAGAATTTATCAATACATACATATACACGAAAATTTATAAATATATAAAAATTCATACCCATATAAAAATCTACAAACATAAAAATTCATAAATATAAATATATAAAAAATGTAAGTCCATAAATGTTATTGTGAAATCCAAATGAAGTGGATGATAAAATGGATGTAAAATGATTCAGAAGGAGTCTGGAACCTGTATAAAGTCTTATGACTGTTTCGAAAAGGTATAGGTTGCTATGGGTTGACCTAACTCCAACCATAGCAATACTCTATATTTCTCTCATCAGAGTTAATAGAATCACAAGGTTAAAATTTGAAAGGAAAGGTGTGTTACATAAAAATCAAATGTTTAATTGGACCGTTATCTTCAGGCATATGATATTAAACACTGTGTATAATATAAAGTATATTACTATGCTGTTTATAATATAAAGTTTTGGAAGAGTCCATAATATAAAGAAAGGCTAAATTAGAATCCTATGTTTTAATTATTTATGAAAAATTTAAACGTTGAAAGATATTTGTGTCTACAGGTAATTATAACGTCAGATATTTTATTGAGTAAACTATTTTTGTTGGCTCGGATTATGTGGATTGCCTCCTTCCTGCATAAAAATGAATGCATCTATGTATGTACCTTGTATAATATGGAGAATTTCATTAATATGGATTGAATGTATATATCAGCCTTTGAATTTGTTTTCTCCTCTCCTTAATTTTATATATATATATATATATAGAACACTTATTGACCAAAGACAAAAAAAAAATGTTAATTCTGTTACACAGTGTGATGATGATGTATTCTTGTACTTTACTACTATATATAAAATCCTTTTGCATCTAAACTTGCCATGTCAAGCCCAGATATCCTTCTGGTTTTATATTCAAACTGGCCAGATCCATCCTCTCATGCATACCTTACAAAGTCCTTTTAAAAATAAAACAAACACATCAAAATCTGAAATACATGTTTAATTCAAAACAAGAAGACGAAATAAGCGATTACATTTGTCAGTGTAATTTGAATGCTAAAAGGATGAATCTATATCTTGATTGGAAGGAATCATTGGATAAGTTCTCTTGCTTAGTTAAATAACTATACCCTAGTCATGGCCGATGCTGGTGTCACATAGCTGGCACCTGTGCTGGTGGTATGTAATTGGCACCTTCCAAGCATTGGGTTTTGTTGAGGTAATGTGGCACAGAAAGCATTTTATGAGGCCTCACAGAGGCAATGACAGCTGACTGAGACCTTTGGCATTACACCATGCTTGAGAAGAAGACACATCAAGCCAAGTGAAATTGTAGTCATAGCAGATACTAGTGTCA
>NC_069008.1:1634337-1642486 GCF_001194135.2 Octopus bimaculoides
GTTCTCAGTAGGGAGCACCCTAACTAAACACAAACGCATTCATACAGGGGAGAAACCATTTCACTGTGACGTCTGCGGTAAATCATTTTCTGGAAGTAGTGACTTGACTCAACATAAGCGCTTTCATACAGGTGAAAAACCATATCAGTGTGATATCTGTAGTAAATCATTCTCACAAAGTACTCACTTGACTGTACACAGGCGTATTCACACAGGGGAAAAACCATATCAGTGTAATATCTGTGGTAAATCGTTCGCTGAAAGCAGTCCCTTAACTGTTCATAAGCGCATTCATACAGGAGAGAAACCATTTCACTGTGATGTCTGTAACAAATCATTTTCTCAAAGTAGTGATTTAGCTGGTCACAAACGTATTCATACAGGAGAGAAACTATATCTATGTGATATTTGTGGTAAATCTTTCTCTTGCTTAAATGGCTTAAATATTCATAAATATGTTCATTCTGAAAAGAAGCCATCTGACTGTGATATCTGTGGTAAATCATTTTCGTATAATTACTTAAAGAGACATAAACTTAAGCATAGAGTTTAGAAACCATATCAGTATGTCATCATCATTTAACATCCATTTTCTATGCTCGCGTGGGTTTGACGATTTGACTGAAAGCTGGTAAACCGGGGAGCTAAACCAGATTCCAATCTGATTTGGCATGGTTCCTATGGCTGGATGCCCTTCCTAACACCAAGAGTCTAGTGAGTGTTTTTTATGTGCCTTTGATGTGACACCGGCATCAATCTCACTTGGCTTGACAGGTCTTCAGAAGCACGGTATATCGCCAAAGTTCTCAGTCACCTGTCCCTGCGTCCATGAGGCCCAAAGCTCAAATGGTGCTTTTTACATACCACCAGCACAAGTGCCAGTCAGATGACTCTAGCATTGGCCACGACTTCAATTTCAAATTGACAGGTTTTCTAAAGCACAACATATCACCCAACGTTTGAAGGGTGCTTTTTATGTGCCAGCTAAACAACACTGGCATCAGCCTTATCATCAGTTGTTCAAGTTTCTGTCTATGATAATGAGGTTATTGTCAGGTGTTGACGGAGTCTGCTGAAAGATCTCATAAAGGAACTCCTGTATTTCTGACAGTCTTGTCATCAGTAGGGGTAGAAGCTGTCTGAACTTTGCCCAGGCAATTCTTATTCTAGTGGTAACACTCTCTGAGCATCCACCTCCACTACTGTCTTGGTCCCCTAAGTAGCAGAAACTACCAACTACTTCTAGTTTTTCCCCCTGGCATGTGATGGAATCTGTTTTCTGAGCATCTGTGATGTTTATTGCCCCTGTGCATCTGCCACACACGAAAGCTATCTTCCCAGTTAATCTTCCTTTGATGTTGCTGCACCTCTTATGTATCCATAGCTTACATTTATGGAGTTTCTACTTACACCTTTTCTACAGATTGAGCAGGGTCACCTACCTGAAGGGGTGTGTGGTGTGTTCGCCTTCCTGCTTACTAGAACTTTGGTCTTTGCAACATTGACTTTATGGTCCTTCAACCTTGCTTCCATGCCTGGAATTTCTTCTCTAGTTCTGGTACTGATTCTGCTATGAGGGCCAGGTCATCAGCATAGAGGAGCTCCCAGGGGCAACCTGTCTTGAATTCCTCTGGTATTGCCTGGAGGACTACCTGGAATTCTTCACTATACTCATTGCCAACCCTAACCTTATTAATGGCGTCTCTGTGGAGGGCCTGTATAGCCCTTATTAACCATTCATCAATCCCCAGCTTCCGCATCACCCACCAGATAAAGGATCAGGGGATCCTGTTAAAGGCTTTCTCCAAATCCACAAAAGCCAAGTATAGGGGGTTTATCTTTGGCTAGGTGTTTCTCCTGCATTTGCTGTACCAGGAATATAGCATCAGTGGTGCTTCTACCTGGCACAAAACCGAACTGCATCTCATCTAAGCGGACTCTCTCCTTAATTAGTTGGGCTGTGACCTTCATCACCTGATCCAGCAGTTTGATACCCCTGTAGTTATTTCTATCTAAAGCATCACCTTTACCCCTGTAGCAGTTGACTATGGTGCTGCTATGCCAGTCATTGAGTATGACTCCATCATGAACTACCTGGTTTACAATACGGGTGACTAGGCCATAGCTCACACCACCAGATGTTTTAAGCATCTCAGCAGTGATTCCTAATGGGCTGGGGGCTTTTCCTGGATTCATACCCTTAATTGCTTTATCTACCAGGGAGCTGTCTATTCAGATAGCTGGTCCCTCTACTGGGTCAACATTTGGCAGGCTCCCCTCCTCCCATTCATTCTCCACATTCAGCAGTCTTTCATAATGGCGCTTCTCCAAGCCTCTTTCTTTTCAGAATCATTAAAAGCAAGTGCACCATCATCCATGTGGACACATTTCTCTCCTGTGACATCACAGTTTTGTCTCACACACTGTCTTGCAATCCGAAATACTTCAGTTCTTTGACCCTCACATCACTGGACATCATCTTGAATAATTTCACCATCAATGTCTGCCTAAGTAAATCCTTCAAAATCATTGTCTGAGTCAGAATCAAACAAGATTTCTTTCAGAAAAGCTTCAAATGCAGGAGTGGCCATTTACATTCAGTAAAAATAAAATCTAAAAGAAACTGCAATCGATTTTGAAGATTGGTTACCTCGTGCTTAGAATATAAACAATGAAAATAACACCAGAAAAGAAAAGTTTAGCCTCATTCTGAATCAAACGTACCCTGTTTATTGGAAATAAACTTAGCAATGTGACAAAATGCAGCTACAAGGAAAGAAACTCATGTGGAGAACAGTGCAGAGAAGGTTTAAAATTCATCCTACAAGATAAATATACATGACTATACAACCCCTTCTTTCATACTTTAACCTCTTATCTCCCTCTTTAATGTAGCTCTGCTCAGTCGAAGGGGATTTCAGTCTTGCACGCTGCATAGTAGCTTCATTGGTACTAGTATCATGACAAAAGCACCCAGTGCACTAAGTGAAGTGATTGGTGTTAGCAAGGCCACCCAGCTGCAGAAGCAATGCCAGAGTAAATACTAGAAGACAAAGCAGTCCCTGGACCTGTCAACATGTTCAAGCCATGCGATCTTTGAAGGTGGAAATTAGATGATGATTATGCTTTGGCACAGGAAAAATGATATGACTGATAACAATATTTCATATTTTCTGTAGCTATATATACAATAAAAGATGATATAATTGAACAGTTGTTATGTCGTAAATAAATATACAAAATGAAAAAAGAAAATACTTCAGTGTTGTTTTCACTTCTGCTTCTTGTCTCTACTCTCTTTCACTCTCACAAACTTACCTAACTACCCATCTGTCCTCAATTCTTTGTCCATAGTCTCTCTAAATCTAACATCTTGTACCTTGAGCATTCCACAGACACACATACCTTTAATGTAGTTCTCAGGGAGATTCAGTGTGACAAGGCTGGCCTTTTGAATTTCAGGTACAATTCATTTTTATTAGCTGAGTGGACTGGAGTAACAAGAAATGTCTTGATCGAGGACAACACACTGCCTGGAATTGAACTCACAACCTTAAAATTATGAGCCAAATTCCATAGCCACTTAGCCATATGCACTGTTTACCATAAATACCATATATTTATAAAGGTCCTTTCTTTTGAAGTTTAACTTTATCTCTGAGCAGAACGTCCTTCCCAAATTTAGCCCCACTCAGTTGAAGAGAACCTTTGTCTTCGAAGCTGAGTAGAAACTGTATTTTTACCTGTTTTCGGGCGAGATCGTTGCCAGTGCCCCTGGACTGGCTCTTGTGCGGGTGGCACATAAAATACACCATCTTGAGCGTGGCCGTTGCCAGTACCGCCCGACTGGCCTTCGTGCGGGTGACATGTAAAAGCACCCACTACACTCTCTGAGTGGTTGGCGTTAGGAAGGGCATCCAGCTGTAGAAACTCTGCCAAATCAGATTGGAGCCTGGTGTAGCCATCTGGTTTCACCAGTCCTCAGTCAAATCGTCCAACCCATGCTAGCATGGAAAGCGGACGTTAAACGATGATGATGATGTCATGACTAAAGCACCCAGTACATTCTGAAATGATTTGTGTTAGAAAAGGCACCCAACTGAAGAAACAAGGCATTTGAAGGAGAACATTCAACGAAAGTGACCAGATCTGTGGAGCATGATGAGTTGGATTCTTCATGAAGACAATGCACCATCACTAAGCTCTCTTCACTTGTGAGTTTCTCACCAAAAACAACATGGTATCATTCCACACCTGCCCTATTCACCAGATTTAGCATCTGTAGACTTCCATCTCTTCCCCAAAATGAAAATGCAGCTCAAATGTCGCCATTTTAACACTGTTGTCGAGGAGACCCAGAGTGAATTACAGAAAGTCCTCAACTTGCTTATGGAAAATGACTCCTAGGCTGGATTCCAAAAGTGGCAGGAACGCCAGGACCGATGTATGACTGCGGAAGGTGACTATTTTGAAGGAGATGATGTTAAAATTTAGGTAAATGAGTTATTTTTTATTAAAAGTAACCAGTCCTGGAGTCTTTTGATACCACCTCGTATAATGACTTTTTAAAGTTATTTCTACAGATGTTCTATAGGAATAAGAGCCAGCACTGAGAATTATGATCTTTCGTATATAAATATGTTTATGTAAATGATACTTGGTAGTGTATTCATTTAACATCTGCCAAGCTGGAATAGGTTGGACAGTTTGACAGGAGTTGACCAGGTAGAAGACTACCTCAGGCTACTGTCTCTGCTTTGGCAGGGTTTTTTCTGGCTGGATGCTCTTCCTCACACCAACCACCCTGCAGAGTAGACTGAATGCTTTTTACATGGCACCAACACAGGTGAGGTCAGTTTTGGCATGGTTTTTACAGCTGAATACCTTCCAATTGCCAACCACTCCACAGTGTGGACTGGATGCATTTCATGTGGCATCAACACTGGTAGGGTCACTAAGTAACTTGCAAAACAAGGAATTTTTTGCGAGGAGAGAGGATATTGGAGGAGGTGATCATGTGTCAGATGATGAAAAGTCAGGTTACAGAGAAACACGGACACCTGTCTTGCTATTAATATATAGAGGGTGAGCCAAAAGTAGGTGGACAATAAAAAAACACCAAAAACATAGTTGCAACATAGTTATAATAAACAATTGCATTAATACAGCTCGTACATAAACCTATTCCAAATACTGTCCACCTACTTTTGGCTCACCCTGTATGTACCAGTTGCCAGGAATATGTTTAATATGTAAAATTGATATATCCAAATGTGTAACAGTGCTAAATTTAGTGGCTATTTAACCCTTCAGCATTCAGATTATACTGTCAAATACAATGCTTATTTATTCAAATTGTTTTGAATTAATCCTGGATTATCTCATAGCTTCAAGATTTCAATGATGTGATTGTTGGTTTTCAAAATGACATTGTAGGGGAGGTGTAAGAGACAAGACCCAGCCTGTTTGGACATGAAACAGGTAGAATATTTAGGTTGGATATGGCTGGTTTAAATGCTAAAGGGTTAAGCAATGTGTTCATTGGTGATTAATGAATTGGATGTGGTACCAAAGTAACTCCTGAAATATACATTTTCACCCATTACCTATTTTTCTATTTTTGATTGCACTGTTTACAGAGACATATTCATATACACATTGTCATAACTTTCAGAGATAGCTTTAATTTTTCCATTGTGTCGGACAGTCGTTCTCTTTTAGTGCCTTATTATTTAACACACTCACTGGTTCGATTTCCACTCATTTATTTATTTTTTAATTTTTGTTGCATCTTGTAACCTTTACAATAGTCATTGATACTCTTTAATTTTTCTAGAAAGTTGGTATTGATAACTTTAAAATGTGATTGAATCACACTGCTAAACACAGTAGGACACAGTATTGACTTATAAAAGACTTGGTTGTATATTATAGTTACATAACAAAATACAGTGTCTCTATGAGCAATTAATATGCACATAACATTTGTCAGGAATATGTTTAATATGTTAAGTTGGTATATCCATTTGTGTCATACCACAAAATTTAGTGGCTATTTAAACAATGTTTTTATGGATGGCTAATGGGTTGGATGTGGTACTGAAGAAGGAAAAGACCTCCTGAAATATGCATATTTGCTCATCAGCTATTTTTCTATCTTCAATCACATTGTTTGCATAGATGTATTTGTATATGCATCATTGTAACTTTCAGAGGTAGCTTTAAATTGTCTAGAAAATCTGTAAAGATAATTTTAAAAAGTGATTGAATCACACTGCTAACATGAAAGTAGGACACAGTCTTGACTCGTAAAGCTTTTAACAGACTTAGTAGTTTATTACAGTTGCATAACAAAATACGGAGTCCTCACCAGCAATTAATATATATGTAGTGACCAACTATTTAAACAATGTTTTTGTTGATGGTGAATGGGTTGGATGTGGTGCTGAAGAAAGAGCAAGAACTGAAATATAAATGTATATATATATATTTATATATACACACACCCATTTCCTATATTTTTCTATCTTCAGTCGCATTGTTTTCATAGATATATTCATATATGCATCATCGTAAATTTCAGTACTGGCTATAATTTCTATAGGAAATCTGTAGAGATAACCTTTATAAAGTGACTGAAATGCATTGCTAACATAAGCCTTTAATATACTTGTCCCTATTAGCAAGGTAATTTTTCCATGAACCAGGGGATCATGCTCATAATGGAATACAATGAAGTGCATAATATTGTTACAAACGCCGCACGCGCAAGACCTTCGTTGAGAAAACTTGCGTGCGCAACGACGGCGCTCAGTGAATCAGGATGTCCACAAAGCCTGCGAAGCACGTAACGATGACAAACAAAAAGAAATAACAGACCATACGTTGCATAGTCAAACAACTTTTTTTTCAAAACAAAACAAATACATTCAATTACAATAGTTCTTGCTTTTAAAATAACACATTTAACAAAGTTTCCAAACATTTAACATTACAAAGTTTCTTTTCTTTTCAACCATCCAACATCACAAAGTTTTTCAATCATTTTACATCACAAAGTTCGTTTATCAGGAGTCATTAACAAAGTTCTTTTGTTTCTTTTCTTTTTACAACACAGTTAACAAGAGTTCTTTTTTTTTTTCTCTTCTTTTCTTTTAAAAACATTTAACAACAGTTAACAGAGTTCTTTCTTTTCTTCACAAAAACATATAACAACACAAGTACATTTTCTTTAAAAATATAAGCAAACATTTACCGTAACAAATTACTTCTTCCAACCAACGCAGTCTCCCACTACATCACTTTGCCACAACAGTTCCCTCTCTCTCACTGACTCTATCCATTTTGCTGACTGGTACCTTCTGTCAATAGCCGCTCTCTCTCAGTGTCTATCACCGACTACTCTGTCCATCTGGCTTCTTCACTCCACTTGTTCTTCACCGACTGACCGCCTTTACACCGACTAGGGTTCCAAATCTATGCTCCTGTATTTATGACAGATAATCAGCCAGAAAGATAGACATACCGTAGCTCACAGTGCTGCGTTCCCCCCTCCAAAGCTGGGTCGGTTTACTCACAGTTCCTATCTGCTTTTAAACTTTCGATGACCGGAAAGGGTCAGAGATCACATTCCTACGGCCATAAATAACCGTGCTCGTTGACAGGACAAAGGAAATACCACTGTCCTGAACAACTAGAGCACAGTTTCAAACCCAACTCGTGGAAGAGGGACATAACGTTTTTTTGGCGTTCATATCAATATATAATTTAATTATTACATATATATTTAACTATTACACATATAATATATACATATTTAACTATTACATATACTAGCAGAAAGATCGTCCTCTGGACGGTTTTCTGCTGGCCCCCTGATGATATTTTTACATTTGATTCCCGGTTCTAATAATTTTTATATTTTACGTCTAATTATTTCTTTGTATAATAGGGCTTACTTGCTTAGTATACATGTTGAAGTGAATCTAACGGTTTTTGTGTTTCTTAAATGGCGTATAAACATCTTCCATGCTGCAATTGTTTTCGTTCCAGCACACGATCTCAGATCAGGTCACTTGCTATGCAAGTACATTTCCCTATATATATATATATATATATATATATATATATAAAATATATAGTTTTAGGG
>NC_069008.1:1642496-1657487 GCF_001194135.2 Octopus bimaculoides
CTTGGTTCTTTTCCCTAAAACTATATATTTATATATATATTTTATCTATAAAGCTCAATTTAATTTTAATTTTTTATAAATTGATTTTAATTGAGTTTTTACCTGTAATTTTGGATTTTGTCCCTAATATTATTATTATTATTATATATATATATATATATATATATATTTCTCCAAAATCATGGAGTAGGAGTAAATGGTGAGGGGAGAGGAGAAGAAATAGTAATTCAGTCAAGGAGAAGTAGTGAGAGTAATAGCCATGACTGAGAAGGAGTGAGAGAAAGTATTAGCAATGAGAGAGAGGAAGTGGTAAGAAGAGCATCAGGTATCTTCTACTATAATAACTCTGTATTTCTCAGATACAATATATGAATGAGAAAGGAAGGGGTGATCCACTGATGGAAGTGGGATGGTAAAAAGTCAATGGTGAAACAAAAATCAGTGCTTCAACTCTGTGTGAGTATATGTGTGTGTGTGTGTGTGTGTAAAGGGGAGGAATGTGAATATTTGTGTATGTGTATTTGTCTAAAATATATTTATATATCTGAGCGAGTGTATGTGTGTTTGTGTATGATTATTTAGGGCAGCAGACTTGCAGTCATAGGATCGCGGTTTCGATTCCCAGACAGGGCCTTGTGAGTGTTTATTGAGCGAAATCACCTAAAGCTCCACGAGGCTCCGGCAGGGGATGGTGGCAAACCCTGCTGTACTCTTCCGTCACAACTTTCTCTCACTCTTACTTCCTGTTTCTGTTGTGCCTGTAATTCAAAGGGTCAGCCTTGTCACACTGTGTCACGCTGAATATCCCTGAGAACTACGTTGAGGGTACACGTGTCTGTGGAGTGCTCAGCCACTTACACGTTCATTTCACGAGCAGGCTGTTCCGTTGATCGGATCAACTGGAACATATAAAATGCAAAAACATCCTGAAGACTGCAATCTATATATATATAAAAATGAGAATGTGTGTCTGTCTATCTGTCTGTGTGAATCCCTAAAACTCGAGAACTACACAACCAATTTCATTCAAATTTTACACATGCCTTACTTAGGGTCCCGGTTGTGTTTTAGTTAAAAAAAATTTTTAACTTCTTGCATAGTTCAAGCCCACAGCAACAATATCTCTCCCATTATTTAAGTATTACGTGTCAAAAGTGAAACAAAAACACTCATGTCAAATACTTTCACTTTAAAAATGAAACTATTCCACTAACTGAAACAATCACATTTCGATACTGTATTGACAGATACTTTCACTTTAATGGTGTATATATACTTATATATATAGAGAGAGATGTATATGTATACATATAGATGTATATGTACACGTATATGTATAGATATAGATCTATATGCATACAAATGTGTAGATGTATATATATAGATGTACATGTAATATGTACACATATACATGCATACAGATATCTATACATATATACACCCATCACACATTAGTCATTTGTTTTCTTATCCAAAACTACGTCAAAAGTACTGAATGGATCTTTATGAAATTTGGAAATTATATTCTATGCATAACGGCCATAACTCCCATGAAAATTCATAGTATCAATAGTATGGGATACGTGTCTCATGATTAGAATTTTTTTAGGGTGTGTAGAGAGGGAAAGAACCCTCATGTACAATTTTCATGAAATTCAAATCAAATGTATTCCAGTTCCTTACAGAAAATATTATAGAAAATTCTCATTCTTCAATTGCATGTAATACTGGCAACGCCGGGTATCTCTGCTAGTAGTCAATAAAATAGAAATAAAACTTGAAAATTTATTCTTTCTGTTGTAGGGGATTAGTAATATCTGTGTATATAGAATGCAGTTACTGTTATATGTGAACAACTTCATGTTTAGTTAAATCACTACTTTGAGAGAATGATTTACCACAGATATCACATTGATGTGGCTTTTCTCCTGTATGAGTACGTTTGTGTTGACTTAAATTACTAGTTTGAGAAAATGATTTACCACAGATATCACAGTGGTATGGTTTTTCTCCTGTATGAGTACGCTTGTGTATAATCAAATAACCAGATTTGGAGAATGATTTACCACAGATATCACAGTGATATGGTTTTTCTCCTGTATGAGTACGTTTGTGCTTAGTCAAGTCACCAGAGAATGACAGACCACAGATATCACAGTGATATGGCTTTTCTCCTGTATGAGTACGTTTGTGTTTAGCCAGGTTACTACTTTGAAAGAATGTCTTACCACAGATATCACAGTGGTATGGCTTCTCTCCTGTATGAATATGTTTGTGTTTGGTTAAGGCACTTCTGTCGGAGAATGATTTATTGCAGATATCACAGTAATATGGTTTCTCTCCTGTATGAATGCGTTCATGTCTTGTTAAGTTACTTCTTTCAGAGAATGATTTACTACAGATATCACAGTGGTATGGTTTTTCGCCAGTATGGATTCGTTTGTGATTAGTTACATGGCCAACTACAGAGAATGTTTTACCGCAGATATCGCAGTGATATGGTTTTTCTCCTGTATGAGTGCGTTTGTGGTTAGTCAAGTCACCAGAGAATGATTTACCACAGATATCACAGTGATATGGTTTTTCTCCTGTGTGAGTACGTTTATGTTTAGAGAGATCATCATTTCTAGGGAATGATTTACCACAGATATCACAGTGATATGGTTTTTCTCCTGTATGAGTACGTTTGTGGTTAGTCAAGTCACCAGAGAATGACTGACCACAGATATCACAGTGATATGGCTTCTCACCAGTATGAATACGTTTGTGTGTAGCCAGGTTACTACTTTGCGAGAATGATTTACTACAAATATCACAGTGATACGGTTTCTCTCCTGTATGAATATGTTTGTGTTTAGCCAGGTTACTACTTTGCGAGAATGATTTATTGCAGATATCACAGTAATATGGTTTCTCTCCTGTATGAATGCATTTATGTCTTGTTAAATAATTACTTTGAGAGAATGATTTACTACAGATATCACAATGATAAGGCATCTCTCCTGTATGAATACGTTTGTGTTTTGTTAAACCATTATTTTCAGAGAATGTCTTACCACAGATATCACAGTGATACGGTTTCTCGGCTGTATGAATATGTTTATGTTTGGTTAAGGCACTTCTGTCGGAGAATGATTTATTGCAGATATCACAGTAATATGGTTTCTCTCCTGTATGAATGCGTTCATGTCTTGTTAAGTTACTTCTTTCAGAGAATGATTTACTACAGATATCACAGTGGTATGGTTTTTCACCAGTATGGATTCGTTTGTGATTAGTTACATGGCCAATTACAGAGAATGTTTTACCGCAGATATCACAGTGATATGGTTTTTCTCTTGTATGAGTGCGTTTGTGGTTAGTTAAGTGCACATTAAGAGAGAACAACTTACCACAGATATCACAGTGGTATCGCTTTTCTCCAGAATGAACACGTTTATGATAAATCAAGTTTTCATTACAAGAGAAGAATTTACCACAGATGTCACAGTGATATGGTTTTTCTCCTGTATGAATGTTTTTGTGAGAAGTTAAATTGCATTTCTGAGTGAATGACTTGCCACAGATATCACAGTGATATGGTTTCTCTCCTGTATGAATATGTTTATGAGTAGTTAAACGTGAATTATGAGAGAAAAATGTACCACAAATATCACACTGATATGGTTTTTCTCCTGTATGGATGTGTTTGTGAGTAGTTAAATTGCATTTCTGAGAGAACGATTTACCACAGATGTCGCAGTGAAATGGTTCTTCTCCTGTGTGAGTACGTCTGTGAGTTGTGAGGTGAAATTTTTGGGAGAACAGTTTACCACAGATGTCACAGTGGTAGGACGTTTTACCTTTCTTTTTTGTTATATCATCAGAAGAATCCATTGTTTTTACTGTACATTTAACCTCATTCATACACAATTCATTTTCCATAGCTTTTCGTATTTCCCAAAAATACATGGATGTTTTCTAATCATTCCGTTTTTATATCTTAAATATTTCATCTGCTATTCTTTCCAAAGACGTGGAGGTGCATGGCTCAGTGGTTAGGGCATTCAGCTCATAAGTTTGATTCCTAGTGGTGCATTGTATCCTTGAGCAAGACACTTTGCTTCATATTGCTCCAGTCCAATCAGCTGGAAAAAATGAGTTGTACCTGTATTTCAAAGGGCTGGCAGCCTTGTCACATTCTGAATCTCCCTGAGAACTACATTAAGGGGTCACGTGTCTGTGGATTGCTCAGCCACTTGCACATCGATTTTATAAACAGGGTGTTGCGTTGATCGGATCAACTGGAATTCTCGTCATAGTAACAGATGGAGTGCCAGTTATTTCCCACTAATGTGATCTTTCTTGATATCCAAATATACTGCAAACTCTGTAGTAAATTTTTCCAATTAAGAATATAAAATCATTTCATAAATTCTGCAGAAGAAATATTTCACAGTCATTCACAACAAATTTGTCCATGAGTAAAACATTTCATTCCAAATTGTTCACTCAGCTGATAAAACTGAGTTACCCTGCAATGAACTGGTATCCCTCCAGGGAGGAATATGTACACCAAAGAAACCAGGAAACCAACTTTATGCTCCTTAAGGAGTAATATGGATTAACCATTCACCACAGGGTTATATCTCTCGTGAGTCACATTGTTGATGATGTGTAATATTTAAAAGATGATAAATGGTGATACAAGCCATCTTTTAATCTGCAATGTCATCTGGTATTCTGAAATAATAAAGAAAACAACAGTGTAAGATATAATAGAGGATACTTGAAGTACAACAGTGGAAATTTAACTACATTTCTGTACAAATAATCTGCAGAAATTAGGTTGGAACAAAAAGTGTGTACTGTTTTTTTTTTTAAGTAAAACTCAAAAACAATATTTAGATATTTGCACAATTCGTTATTTAACCATGTTTTGTACCATTACCTGTCACCATCTTTAAGGGAGTTTCTTGATTTCCTCTGCCCAGAATGAGGCATCTTTTGGGGTTAGGGTTAGGGTTTTTACTCTTTTGAAGAATTGAAGTTCTCCCCACTAAGAGTATTTCGAAGGGATCAAAAGGAATGGTAATCTGAAGGTGCAAGACCAGGTGAGTAGAGTGGATGTGATAGGACATCCTAGCCAAGCTGTACCAATTTCTGTGGCATCTGCAAGGAAACATGAAGTGTGTTGTTGTCCTGAGGAAAGTCAACACACTTCTGACTGTTCAATTCACAATGTTTTCCATCAAATGCCTCCTCTAATTGGGCTAATTGGGAATAATGACACTGGGTAACACGATTTTTGTCCTTGGGTAGCAACTGTTATTTCCTATTTGATTACCCTCAGAAAGTATGAAAAATGTCCAATATTTCCTGCAAATTTTACTTTTATTTAAACCCCAAAGAATCCCTGCCAACACATGGCTATGACGCTTCCCCACTACTTCTGCTCATCATCAGAGATGCACATATTGTCAGCCACTAAGAGACATGCTCAACTGGTTAAGGTCAAACAACTGACAAGCAAATTTGTGGTACTGAGCAGAAATATTTGCTACAAAGATATTTCTGCTTGGACAACTCAGTACAGAATCTGTCTGAAACGTAATGGAAAATAGGCAAATTTCAAGACATTGATGTCCAACTGACAAAAGCAAGGTTTGAAGGGAATGGTAGTGATTTCCTTTGATTTCGAGACAGAAGCAAACAAGAAAGAACACTTACAGACCAAAGACAAAAAGAAAGTCAAAATGGTCTAAATTCAACATATGATTTTGCAGATGGAGCTAAAAGTCCACAATGCCCTTCCAATTCCACCAGATACAGAGCATCACCTTCTTTGGATGCTAACTGGCTTTTGGAGGGATTAAAAGAGGTTCATTTCATTTTCTCCAAGATCTTTTTTCACTCCACTTTTTTGTAAACATGCTATTTTTAGCATCACCTGTGATCATTGTTTTCGAAAATGGAGTTTTGCTGCATTTGAGAAGTGAATCACAGAGGGAAATGCAGCCCTTCTTTTTTTTTTTTTCTTTTTTTTTCTTTTTGTTAAATTATGTGACACCCAAGCACCATAATGGTGGTTCGTGTATCCAAGTTTTTCTAAATGCCTTATAATGCTCATATGACATATGTGGAATATCTCTGTGATGTTTTCTCTTGTGTGACCTGAATTACTTTTGATCAGCATTTCAATTTGGTCATCATCAGTGACTGTAGGCTTGCCAGAACATAAGGGCCATTTAGCTATTGCTTTTAGCACATCTCACGACCACCTGATACCTTCTTCGTTCATTCTGACATGAATTGATGTTTTTCAATATTTTCTCTTCAGAAACATATTTAATGGAACGATGCAGCATTGAAGACTGGTCAATTGCTGGGATTTAAGCAAAAAATTCGGACTGTCCGTATTTTAAACTCTGATTTTAAAAAATATTTGTAATAGAATGGAACTTTTAAGATTTATGGTAGCAGGGAGTAAACATTAAAAGAAACGAGGAAGGTATCGGGTGGTCGTGGGATGTGCTAAAAATAACAGCTAAATCGCCCTTAAATCACACACACACAATTCTTTGCATATTTGTATGAATTTCCGAATGTAGTACTCAACTTTGCAAAAGGTTTTCCGAAAATTCTTAAAACTAAAAAAGTTATGAGGGGTTATATGGCGTGCTGGCGATCTTTCGATACCAGTACGAAATATCGGCCTTTTCCGTAAAAAGTGCCTTAGGCGATCTTTACCAAAGATCGGCCTTTTCCGTAAAAAGTGTTGGAGGGAAAGAGGGTTACAGATAGGGTTTGGGTTAGGGAATTCCCTCCCTAACCGTAACCCTAACACCCGAGTGAAGATCGTGTGAGTATTACGGAAAAGGCCGATATTTCGTACTGGTATCGAAAGATCGCCGGCGTGCTTAACTAGAATTTCGCGAAAGTTTTAAAGGTTCATGGACGTAAAAGATGATGGATATATAAAAGGTTTATGGATATGAAAGAGAAGTAGACAGATCGAAGGGCAGGTCGATAGACAGGCAGTTTAACATACAAGTCACGTGACTTGTAGAGAACCTTATAAAACGATACTTACCTAATTATGCAATTATAAAATGTAATAATGAGAGCTATATCGAAGGAAGGCAAATTGATAAACTATATTTATCATACTTCTAATGATCAACCTGTGTAATTAATTAATTAGCGGAGTTAATTACCAAGGCAACGTAAACATGTTTGCAACGTTCCTGAATTTACTGAAGAGTGAAAGATGACATGACGGAAGTGACATTGACTGCATACGAAAAACTGACCTCTAATCACTAGAGATTGCTAAAACAGTTTCCTGTTGTTGTTGGTGTTGGTTCAGTGGATTGGATTTGTTGTAGAATATTGAAAGAATATTGTCTAATTCATAGAATAATTGAAACGGAATAACAACTGGTGGGGGAGAAAAAACAAAGCAAACAAAGAGAACGTTAACGATGAAGGTGACGCGTTGACTTGGAAAGATGGGAAACAGAAATTGATGGAGAAATACAAGTAAGTCTTTTTACTCAGCGACTGATTTGTAGCTCGCAGCGATCTTTCGCAGATGGTATATCAAAACTGAAACTATTTGTTCGGTAGTTTCCGTAAGAAAATGTTTAATCAATTTTTTTTTCTTTCAGCAAAATCACTTGTGTTCATGTATCTTTTTGTGTATGTATGGCTATCTTTCGATAAAGTATATGTATGTATATACGTGCATGTATGTTTGTGTATGTAAGTAATCTATATGTGTATATATGTATGTGTTTATATGCATTGCAGAAATATATGTTAACACAGAACGCACTCAATCTCATAGATCTTTGACTAGTTTCAGTCATTTTGACTGCGGTCATGCTGGAGCAGCGCTGTAATGGGTTTCAGTTGAAGGAATTGACAACAGGACTTACTTATTGTAAGCCTAGTACTTATTCGGCACTATCATAAAGAAGTGAAAGTGCTCGCTGCTAGTGAAGTATCTGTCTGTCTGTCTGCATGCCTGTGGCCGGAGCGAGCTATATGTCTGTCTGTCTGTCTCTCTATCTATCTATCTATCTATTACTCGAAAGTTCGCGCGTCCGCGCTAGCTAGTCGTGAGTGGTCGATCCTATTATTTTTAAACTTCAAACTTCATTTGTTTTCTATTTTGATAAATTCTCTCTGTTGAAAATTATATTTTTATATTTTAAATAATTTGCAATTTCAGGAAATATGTTTTTATATTAAATTTGTGTTTTCTACTCACGACTAGCTAGCGCGGACGCGCGAACTTTCGAGTAATAGATAGATAGAGAGAGAGACAGACAGACAGACATATAGCTCGCTCCGGCCAGTCATGGTATTAGCTGTCAGTAGCCAAAGAATCGACAGGCAGACAGACAGATACTTCACTAGCAGTGAGCACTTTCACTTCTGACAGCTAATAGCATGATAGTGCCACTTATTCTATCAGACACTTTTGCTGAACCGCTAAGTTACAGAGACATAAACATTAGTTAAGTGATGATAAGGGGACATACATATATACGACGGGCTTCTTTCAGTTTCCGTCTGCCAAATCTTCTCACAAGGCTTTGGTCGGTGCGAGACTATAGTAGACACTTGCTTAAGGTACCACACAGTGGGAATGAACCCAGAGCCATCAGTTTGGGAAGTATGCTTCTCGCCACACAGCCACGCCCGCTTAGAAAAAAAATAAAATAAAAAGTGAAATTCAATTGAATCAAGTAATTGGTTTTATGTACAGTTTATCTCTTTAAAAATGTTGTAAAATGTCCACTTTTTATGCCTCCTCTGTATCTTATTCTGCTGTTTCTCTCTTTTTTCAGATCTTCAGTTGACATTGACATCAAGGAGTAGTTGACATCAGAGAGATGCATCGTCCATATTTATCATCATCTAAAGATTGAAAGGAAAATGTTGTACCAAAAAAACAATATAAACGTGTTTAATTAATTCTGTCGTGAATTAAACTGAAACACTTCTGAAGAAGATAAAACGTTTTCCTTCTTCTTCGTTAGATCCTCATTAAAATTGAACAAACTTACAAAAGTGTCTTACTATATCAATAAAAGTCACAGTTGCTGGAAATAAAGTAATGAAACTATTGCAAGGAATAAACCGTAGAACTGTGAACAAGTGTAATATCTGAATATTGCGAGAAAAGGAACAGAACTTGCATAAGGAACTTACATAAGGATTGAAGAGATAAGAAAATCATGACATCACTGAGATATCTGTAAATTGTCATCCTCTCTAGAAAATTGAACTCGGAAAAAACCATGTAACTGTATTATCTGTGGTTAATCATTCTCTTTTAATCATTATTTAAATAGGCACAAGCTTATTCATACAGGAAGAAAATCATATTACTGAATATATCTGTGGTAAATCCTTCTTTCTAAATCATTGTTTAAATAGCCACAAGCTCATTCATACAGGGACAAAAATCACATTGCTGAAGACATCTGTGGTAAATCATTCGCTCATGGAGATAACTACTCATGAACGTGTTAACGTAGATGAGAAGCTACATCACTGTGATATTTGTGGTAAGTCTTTCTCCCGAAATGGTGAAGTAATTAACCACAGACGCATTCATACAGGAGAGAAACCATATCACTGTGACATCTGTGGTAAATCATTCTCTCATAACGGAAATTTAACAACACACAAGCGTATTCATACGAGAGAGAAACCATACCACTGCGATATTTGTGGTAAATCGTTTTCTCATGGAAACAACTTGACCATTCACAAACGTATACATATAGACGAGAAACCATATCATTGTGATATCTGTAGTAAATCATTCTCTGGAAGTAGTGACTTAACGAGGCATATACGTATTCATACAGGGGAAAAGCCATATTGCTGTGATGTCTGTGGAAAATCATTCTCTCAAAACGTAAATTTAACTGCACACAAGCGCATTCATACTGGAGATAAACCATATCAGTGTGATATCTGTGGTAAATCATTCTGTGATAATGGAGTCTTAACTAAACACAAACGTATTCATTCGGGAGAGAAACCATTTGACTGTGATATCTGTGGTAAATCATTCTCTGAAATTGGTTATATGACTAAACACAAACGTATTCATACAGGTGAGAAGCCATATCAGTGTGATATCTGTACTAAATCATTCTCTCAAAAGAGTGACTTAACTATCCACATTCGTATTCATACAGGAGAGAAGCCATTCCAGTGTGACATCTGTGGTAAATCATTCTCTCGAAATGGTGAAGTAACTGTACACAAGCGTATACACACAGGAGATAAGCCATATCAATGTGATATCTGTGATAAATCATTCTCTCAAAACAGTGATTTAACTATACACAAACGTACTCATTCTGGAGAGAAGCCATATCATTGTGACATCTGTGATAAATCTTTCTCCCAAAAAAGTAACTTGACTAAACACGTAGCCATTCATTCAGATGTGTAAGTTGTATCACTCTCAAAGTTCATTGTTTTAAAGCAGGGGTCGACCTTGTGGTCTGTAATCATACTCCTTACAGTTACCTATACAGGGCAGTGTTCACTGACAGTTGCCCTTCCTAGTGCTGACCCTTTTGTGGAGACACATGGCCTAGTGGTTAGAGCAGTGGACTCGCAGTCGAGGGATCACAGATTTGAATCTTAGACTGGGCAATGTGTGTGTTTATGAGTGAAACACCCAGGCTCCACGCAACTCCGGCAAAAGGTAATGGTGAACTTCTGCTGACTTTTTTGCCACAACTTTCTCTCACTCTTTCCTCCTACATCTAGCAGGTCACCTGCGATGGTCCAGCGTCCATCTAAGTGAGGAACCTAGATGGGAACAGTTGAAGAATAAATGACATTAGAAGTCAGTAAATGGCAACTAACTTGCACGTTATCTGCTGCTACAACTAAACCAAGAACAAAAACTCTCTCAATATTTTGTCGTTGATAGCAACAACAATATTTGTTTCTTGTGTATGAAAAGAATAAAATTTTGTTTATCTACAATCTCATCAAACTCCAGTGTTCTTTTTTGAACAAAGTGTATTGCAAATAATAGAAACAAGACATAAAAGAAAATATTTTACAACAAAATTTAAGGACATATATTCTTTTATCTTTTACTTCTTTCAGTCATTAGGTTGTGGCCATGCTGGAGCACCACCTTGAAGAATTTATAGTTGAATGAACCCATGCCAGTACCTATCAGTGTCTTTTGTTGAACCACTAAGTTACAGGGTTGTAAACACACTAACAACAGTTGTCAAGTGCTGATGGGGGGACAAACATACACACATAGACAATGGACTTCTTTTCAGTTTCCATCAATTCAAGGCTGTAGTAGAAGACACTTGCCCAGGGTGTCACGTAGTGAGACTGAACCCTACCATTTGGTTGGGAAGGTGGATGTCCTTCCAAACACCAACCACTTTACAGTGTGGACTGGATGCTTTTTATGTGACACCAGCACCAGTGAAATCTATTTTGGCACGATTTTTACAGCTGGATGCCCTTCCGAATGCCAACCAATTTACAGTGTGGATTAGATGCTTTTTATAAGTATGAAATGAGTGAAGAACGACCTCAGGATGCTGAACCTTTCTGGTGGGATGACAAAGGACCAAGATGCCTGGTACCTTGCTGTGCCCCAGAAGACCCATACTCTGCAGTAGAAGTGCTAAGACCAGTTCCTCGGCTGATGAGGATTGACCTGCAAGAGTCCTGGTCTGATGCCATGTAAAAAGCACTCATGGCAGTGTCACGAAAAAGTACCCAGGTGGTACTGTGTATAAGCACCCATGTGCTACTGTGCATAAGCACCCATGTGCTACTGTGCATAAGCACTTGTGCAGTGTCACATATAAGCACCTGTGCAGGGCCATGTAAAAGGGCAAAGAACCAATGCTGGTTGCATTTAAAGGGCACCTGTGCCAGTGACATACAGAAGACCCTGGAGATTGATTGCAGATGTAGTCTGGCTGCTGGAGTCCTGTACTCTCAATGGAAGCCCATTTGGTGCCACTGCTTTATCTCCCAGATGAAGTTTTGCATCTAAAATATATTGGCCCTCTCCATTCTTTTCTATGGAGCAGAAACGTGGCCCCTTTCAAACACCCTGGCAAAGATGATTGACAGCTTCATGCTCTTGCTTTATGGGGCTGGGGTCATCCCAAGTTAGTGGTTCCAGAGGCATCATCATGCATAGACATATCACTGATACAGGTACCTTCTATGTGTCACTGGCACAGGTACCTTCTATGTGTCACTGGCACAGGTGCCTTCTATGTGTCACTGGCACAGGTACCTTCTATGTGTCACTGGCACAGGTACCTTCTACATGTCACCGGCACAGGTGCCTTCTATGTGTCACCGGCACTGGTCATGACTATGATTTGACTTAGCTCTCCGTCACTGCTGGTCCTGTGCCAGCCCCTCTGAATCCTACAAGGAAACATTGAGCTTCAGGAGATCTTCCCCAATCACATTCAGCCATCAGATGTGGGGCCTGACACAAGGCCTCTTCCAACCTGCATCTTCTGCATTGAATGAGAGTAAAGTCCTGGTAGGAAACTTGACCCCAAAGATCAACCACAGATGTGGTCTGGCGATTGGGGTCATGTACTTCCTATGGCATCACTGCTCTGTCTCCCAGATGAAGCTCCACATCTACAATGCATTGGCCCTCTCCATCCTCCTCTATGGAGCAGAAATGTGGCCCTGCTGGAAGACCCTGGCAAAGAGGATTGACGGCTTTGGTAGCAGAGTCCTGAGAACCATTAAGAACATCAGATGGTACCATCATGTTCGCAACAAAGAACTGTGTGTGTACACACATCAGCCTGCAGCCTACCACATAATAGTTATCCGTTGCATGCGCTGGTAAGAACACGTCCTTCATCTCCTGCTAAGTCCTCCTGCCAGGGCTTTACTCCCATTCATCACAGCAGCTGTGGACTGGGAGAAGCCTTGTAGCAGGTCCCACATCAAATTCTTTTACAGGGCTTAGAAAAACTGAAGGACCACTGCAATAAGTGTGTGGATCTGTGAGGGCAACATGATTATCTGTTTCTCCTGTATTTTCTTTTACCAAAAGCCAGTAACTATCATGCACCCCCTCATACAAAGAATATTTTCAACAAATCATCTCAATATTTTTCTCCTGGACATATTTGCTTATGATTAACATGGTTTTTTAATGTTTAATTTTCCACAAATTTCATGTATGTGGTCTGATCAATAAGTATCCAGACTGTTGTCATAGTAACAAAGCTAAAACATGTCGAGTGAAGCTGCTAGGCACAGATTGACCTTGAACTCTGATGTGCATGCACAATAAGCTCTATCTCACTTCCGCTCTTTACAGCAGTGCTTGGAAGGAACATGTGTAGTGTGTGATTGTCACATTGACCATGACAGAGGAAGCTGAGCAGAGATTCTGCATCAAATTTTGCCAAGAGGTTGGCGATACCTGCTCAGAGGCCTATGCATAGTTTTGTAAAAGTTTTCATTGTCCTCGACACAAGGAGATCTTGGGCAACTGAAACCTGAGTGTCCTTTTGGTCAGCTGAAAGCAGTTTTGGCATAAACTTATCAGACACACGTCTCGTACCCAAATCTTCATAGCTAATCTGCACGTCCTCTGATAACTCACGGATGGTGATCTGATGATTTCTTTTCACAGCTGCATGCACATTTGTGAAGTTTTTCTCAGTTCTGCTGGTTGAAGGTCAAACAGCTTCATTCTGCATGCTTTAGCTTCGTTACTATGGCAACAGTCCAGATATTTATTGATTAGACCTCGTATATGTACTCAAGATCTGTCCTCCATAGTAGAATTGTTAAGGCTGCATCTCCTGGTGACAGCAGCGGCTTGTGTATGGGCACTGCGGACCTGCAGCACCCCCTATTTCCACTCAGTATTATCGATAACATTCAATGTAATGAGTCCTTTTTTCTTTAATTCCTTCTTTATACCCTCAAGCTTAATGTCAGTAGCCGTCCCCTTGTTTATGATAAAAATAGAAAAATCATTGTATAGAACTATGTGCTTCATAGTTCCAGCAATGTGGTGTTTGGCTGCTGAGCACATGCTCACATGTCCAAAATAGGAAGCTGCCCACTAGGGACAGAGAGCACTGTGGTTCACACAGTGCCGACCCTGGTGTGCTGGTAAAAGCAGTGTTTCATTTTGACTCCACATATGTGTTGTACTTAAAAACGTGTTTATATTCTTGAATGTAATAACATGTAGAATTAGATTGTTATCCTGCTTCCTGCTAGTGTTGTGTCTAGGGTTTGGAAAATAGGGCAGATTTCCCCTCACACCCATATTTTGTAATTTAGGGGTATTTTTGAAAAAACAAGGGGGGAATTTGCAGAAGTGTTCAGTGAACAAATTAAACACACTACCCACCAGTGGCTAAAACATGAACTGATCAAGTTTATGTATCCATTTTCTTTTTATATGTTGTTTCCTTTTACACAATATTAAAACAACAGCTAAAAATTTTCTGAAGCAGCACCACTCCTAATTTTATCAACGAGCCGCCATTGCCTGGTGAAAAGGATTAGCCTACAGCAGTCCTGTGCTGGTGCCATGTAAATGTGCTCATACCAGTGCCACATTAAAAGCACCCAATACACATTGTGAAGTGGTTGGCATTAGAAAGGACATCCAGCCATAGAAACCAAGCCAAATCAGACTGGAACCTGGTGCAGCTCTCCAACTTCAGTCAACCAATCCGACCCATGCCAGCATGGAAAAAGAGATGTTAAAGGACGATGATGAAGATGATGATGTATAAAGAAGAATACTGAATCCATTGCAATTTTTGATAGACAAAATTTTATTCTTTTCATACACAAAAATATGAGCAATGTTGGTGCTATGAATGACAAAATGCCAAGAGAGTTTAAATGTTATTGTTATAACAGTGAGTAAGTTAAATGATTGTCGTTGTGTTGCTGTTGTTGATCGTTCATTGTGGTTGT
>NC_069008.1:1661009-1662992 GCF_001194135.2 Octopus bimaculoides
CCCAGTTCTTGGATCTTTCTAATTTGACGGCAACACTTTTCATTTATGTTTTATGTAGTGTTTTTGGTACCGAAACACTTTCAAACTTCGTATACTTGTATATTTTGTGTTATAGAACAGATAAAAAATTTTGTATTCGAAGTTATTTCATGTAAAAAAATTGTCGCATAAATGAAAACTGGTGCCCCCGTTTTGAACTAGATCCTGTAAACAACATGTGCTAGCGGTGTCATGGGATCTTTTTCCTTGAATAAAATTAGTGTCATGGTTTGTCAACAACAACTTTCCGTGGTACTGTTATTTATGACATCTTTCGTGCATTTGTACTGGTTTTAGCTTTAGGGTTTTAGGGTTCGGGTTTTAGAGTTAGGGTTACGGTTAGGGTTATGATTATTTTTGCCATAACCTCACTCATAACCCCAACCCTAACCCTAAAACCCTAACCCTAACTCTAAAGCCCGAACCCTAACCCTAAAACCCTAAACCAGGGAATAATGATATAATTAAACAGGGAATAACGCTCTTGACACCGGCAAAAATTATTGTTTACAAAAACAGCAGTAACTGTATTCAGCTGAATAGACGTCAATGATTGGTTGAAATTACAGAAATACGACAACTTTAACATGAAATAACTTATTAAGAATATATTTTTGTTAAGAAGTCTAAGAGAAAAAGATGTTTTATATGACACATTCTACCAGTATCCCAAGTTTGAAAGTGTTTCGTTAAGAAAACAAGTGGTGCCCGTCAAATCAGAAGGATCCCAGAGCTTTTCTTCTAAAACATTTAACACAGTTCTTTTTTTTTTTTCTTTTCAAACATTTAACAACACAGTTCTTTTCCCTTTCTTTTCCTTTTCTTTTAAAAACAAATTAACAACTCAAAGTTCTTTTCCTCTTTCTTTCCTTTTCACTTAGCAGTTCGCTACCATTGTCTGTCTCTCGCTCTGTCTGTCCCTCTCTATTTCTGTCACTCTCTCTGACTGCGTTCCTTCAACTCAGTGCTACGTGCATATATGAGACCATCCAGCCAGAAAGAGATGCACACCACAATTACAGTGCATGTTTTCCTTCCAAAACTGGGTTGTTCTGTTTTTTTTTTTTTTTAAAGTCTCTGTGCCTACGATCATAAAGAACCGTGCTCCCTGACAAGACAGTGGAAATATGATGTATGTATTGCAAGAAACAGCTAGGTTTCTTTCTCTAACATTATAAATTGCTCACCCTACACAAGTTAATGCATGGAAAACAAATTAGGAATTTTGAAAGAAGTTTCTATAAAACTAGATTTTAAACATTGAATGGTTATGGGGGGGGGGTCAAACAGAATAAAATAACAATCAAAGGGGTGCATAGATAGAAAATGGCTGAGAAAGCCCACTCTAAAGGTACCTAATTAAATGGCTAGACTCATTTCATCTCTGCTGCTTTCAACTTTGCAACATCAAGTGGCAGGACAAAGTCCACAACACAGGGGTTCTTGCAAGATGTGATATTCAAGGTGCAGAGAATTTCTGTGTCAAAGCACAACTGAGCTTGGTCATGTGGTATGCATGCAAGATACTTACCTAAATCTCTCTTCTATGATCAGCTTAATTTTGGTGCCAGACACCAAGGTTGCCTGCTGTTCCATTGCAAGATAAACCTGAAGACATGGGAATTGGTAACACTGAGTAGAGCAGAGTGGAGGAGATATTACCACCACCATGTGTCTGACTTGTATATATATAGATTTATGTTTATATGTGTTTATATATATGTATGTATACATATGCATAAATATGTATGCATGCATATATGTGTACACATATGTATGTACATGTATATATATTGATGTATATGTAATATGTACACATGTATATACACATACATATAGTTTTGTATATATACACATATACATACATAGATACATATATATATATATATATATATTAACATAGATATATATATATATATATATATATATATATATATATATATA
>NC_069008.1:1664233-1665161 GCF_001194135.2 Octopus bimaculoides
TATATATATATATATATGTATATATATATCTATGTTAATATATGTATATATATATCTATGTTAATATATATATATATATATATATATCTATGTTTATATATATATATATATATATATATATATATATGCAGTTGCAGCTGTGTGGTAAGAAACTTGGTTCCAAAGCACATGGTCCTTGGTTCAGTCCCAGTGTGGGATAATTTGGCATATCTCTTCTGCTATAGCCGCAGACCAACCAAAGCCTTGTGAGAGGGTTTGGTAGATAGAAAGAAATCCATGTAAGTGTATGTGTGTGTCTGCGTTTCTCCCTCATCACTGCACGACAACCAGTGTTGGTTTATTTACATTCATAATTTACTAGTTTGACAAGAAGAGACCGATAGAATAAGTACCTGGTTTATCAAAATAAAACAAGAAGCACTTGTCGATTCATTCGACAAAAAATTCTTCAAGGCAGTGTCTCATATTTTTGTTTGCCCACTCAATATATATAATATATACACACACATATATACATGTATGTATATGTGCATATATATATATATAGATCCTACGACTACCTAGCACGTCATGTGCAAAACATGTATGAAGGTTTTAGAGTTGCGGTTATGGTTAGGTAATCGTGCAGGTGTTAATTTGAAAATTTACATTATTTTTTTAAAACAAAGTAAATAAATCATACACTCCCTGTTTTTGGTAAAGAGTCCATTAAAAAGTCGGTCATTCAAAATCTACTGTTGTTCAATGGTATCAGTACATGAGGGACATTACAAGTAATTATCTTTTGCGTAACTCCTACGAAATTGATGGACTTGGGCAGATCGTAGAAACAGATGAATCTATGATGTGCAAGCGCAAATACAACGGAGGATGGGATAGAGAGGATCAAAATAGGTTTTTAGTCTTTGTACCTGACCGTTCTTCTGAA
>NC_069008.1:1665171-1666454 GCF_001194135.2 Octopus bimaculoides
AGCGCAAATACAACGGAGGATGGGATAGAGAGGATCAAAATAGGTTTTTAGTCTTTGTACCTGACCGTTCTTCTGAAACTCTTCTTCCACTTATTAAAAAATTTATCATAAATTATTTATTTACTTTGTTTTAAAAAAACCCTCATACATGTTTTGCGCATTCACGTTATATAGTCGTTGTAGGATCGACTTGTCACGACTAGCTAGCGCGGATAGGCGTGTGCGTGTACCGGGACCACTCTTCTTGAATAGTACTGGCAATTTTCTGAAATCTCTGTATCCGAAAAGCTGGGGGTTTTGGCAAAAAAATTATATAAAAAAAAGCAATAATTTGTGTGAAAATGGTGGGTGGGGAAAGTCTTTCCGAAAATAGTAGCTGATAAATAGAAAGAAAAAAAAAACCTAAACAGCAGTAGAAATGCACGAACGATTAGGGTGGTGTCATGAAGTGAATATGCTTCAGATGCACTCATTTATTCCGACGAACGTAACTGAGATGAAATGTATCATAAATAACACTGACAAACGAAATATACACCGCCGGAAGTTGTTGTTGACAAACAACAGTAGTAATTTTATTCAGCTGAATACACGTCATTGATTGGTTGAAATTACCGAAATATGACAACTTTAACACGAAATAACTTCATAAATAGAAACTTTTCTTAACAACGCTAAGAGTAAAAGATGTTTTATATGATACATTCTACCAGTATCCGAAGTTTGAAAGTGTTTAGTTACAAAAAAATTAATTTCTTTATCTACCAATGAAAGTGAAAAGATCTGTTACCATGGTAATTGTTCTGTTTATAGATAAACAGACAGATACAAAGAGAACTAGATAGATAGATAGATATTGTTAAACACATACAGATGAACATGAAGCAGGCGTCACCTCCACGCATGCCTAGTTAAAGAAAGATTTCCGGTTCTGTTTTGAAACCTTGTTGCTCGGTTGTTTTCCATTCCCCGATTTACGGCTATATCAATATTATCCCTTTAAAATATTTCCGTAAGTATTTATTAACGAAACTGTTGTAATTGTTAATATTGTATAATTTCGTCGGCATTAACTGATACCCCACCATCCCCACTTCGGCTCATGTTGCTGTCAGACATCGATATTCTATTCGGTCAAACTAAAGGGTTTGACCTGGTGGGGAAAAAAAAAAAAAACGCGAGCTCGCGAACGGGCGTGTGGGGAGAGGGCTCGGAACATTCCCATCGTCACACATCACAAACCCTGTAGTTATGCCTTCACGACGGCATAACTACAGGGTTTT
>NC_069008.1:1667636-1671485 GCF_001194135.2 Octopus bimaculoides
ATATATATATAGGTAAAGTAAATGTTAGAGGCAATACTTGACAATTGTAAGCACCTGTGTATGCCCGCTCGTGGTTGAGGTGAAAGAATAAATTGTAAATGCAAAAAATAAAAACAAAAACACAAAGGATTCTGCGATACACGTGTTTCAAGCTTTATATCAGTGTATAATTGACAATACAAAGCTATCTTCAGCCGCAAAAGTATTTCTCTCATACACTGAAAAGAAAGAAGTATGGCAGTATTACAAAAGATTACTAAATGTGTAGAATGTATGAGAGAAAGAGGGCATTTCCAGTGTGGATGCAACAGGGGTTAACCCTTTAGTGTTTGCATTATTCTGCCAAAATTAATGCTTTTTCATCGACATTGTTTTGGTCTAATCCTGCATTATCTTGTAGCTATGAGATTTTGATGAGGTAGCTGTTAATTTTTAAAACGATATTGTAGGGTTGGTGTGAGAGACCAGATTTAGCCAGTTTGAACATAGAATAGGCAGAATACTTTTGGCCGGTTTAAATGCTAAAGGGTTAAGGTATCTTAGTGGGGCAGCAGTGAAATTGATGAAACAATTAAGGATACGAAAACAAGGAAATCCCTTAATCTATGAAGAATGACTGCTGAGTTGCTTGAAATATCTGGTGGATTAGGATACAGCCTAGTTACCTGTAGAGTTAATCAGGTTGCGGAGGAAAGTGTCATGACTCAACATTTGGGAGAGCAGCATTATAGTTAATTGTTACAAGGGTAACATTGTTGGATCACCCATACTGGTGACATGTAAAAGGCACCCTTGTCAGTGACACACAAAGGGTACCCTTACTGGTGACACATGAAAGACACCCAGTACACTGTAAAGTGGTTGGTGTTTGGAAGGGCATCCAGCTGTAGATATCAGGTCAAAACAGACAATGGAATTTGGTGCAGCCCTTTGCTTTGCCAGTTCCTGTCATGCCAGCAGGAAAAACAGGCATTAAATGATGATGATGACAATGATCTACAGTTTATTTGTAAGATGTAATATAGTTGGCTCTCCACTATTTCAATATTTTCTATGTCTTATACTGTCTTTTTCTCTTTTCTTATTTCAGATTATCAAATGACGTTTGTGATTGATTAATGGATAGTTTCATCAGATACATTATGTCATCAATGTTTATCATCTTTTGAAGACAAAAACAAAATGTTTTACAAAATTAATACAGTCCTGTCTGTATAATTATCTGCTGAATTACAGCGAAATATTTCTTCTGAGTGGTGATTAATTAGCAACATATTTTTCTCGGAATATTTAAATGGTAAACTAAACTTGGACAAATTTAAAAAAGGAGTTTTCAACCCCTTCAAATATCTATGAATATCAGACTTGATGGAAATATAATAACAGAAGTATCTGTTATTAATAATATATATATATCTGAGAAGGGAAAAATGAACATACGTACATTTTAGTGAGAGAAGAAAAATTATGGAAAATACATTATGTGAGAAGAAAGACGACTTTAAAACACTGTCTACAACTATTGGTTTTCCTGATGATATAAAGAAAGAGAAAAAGAAAACACCTTATTGGTGTGACACCTGTGGTAAATTGTTTGCTGATAAATGGCTTCTCACTAATCACAAACGGGTTCATACAGGAGACAAACCATATCACTGTGATATCTGTGGTAAATCATTCTCTCAAAAGAGTAATTTAACTATTCACGTACGCATTCATACAGGAGAGGAACCATATCAGTGTGATATATGCGACAAATCTTTCTCTGAGAAAGGGGGCCTCACTATTCACAAACGCATTCACACGGGAGAGAAACCACATCACTGTGATATCTGTGGTAAGTCGTTCTCTCAAAGGAGTAATTTAACTGTTCATATGCGCATTCATACTGGAGAGAAGCCATTCCACTGTGATATTTGTGGTAAACCTTTTTCTGGAAGTGGTGACTTGACTAAACATAAACGCACTCATACAGGAGAGAAACCATATCGTTGTGATATCTGTGATAAATCTTTTTCTGGAAGCACTGACTTAACAAAACACAAACGCATTCATACAGGAGAGAAGCCGTATCACTGTGATGTCTGTTGTAAGTCCTTCTGTCAACTTAGTGAATTATCTAGTCACAAACGTATTCATACAGGAGAGAAACCATATCACTGTGATATTTGTGGTAAATCTTTCTCTCACTCAAAAACCTTAACTACTCACAAATATATTCATACTGGAGAGAGACCCTATCACTGTAAAATCTGTGGTAAATCATTCTGTCAGTCAGGTCAGTTCGCTATGCACAAACGTATTCATACAGGAGAGAGACCATTTCATTGTGGCATCTGTGCTAAATCCTTCACTGAAGAAGTTCACTTAACTACACACGCATGTGTTAGTACAGAGTAATGACTATGTCATTGTCAAAATTCATCATCATCGTTTACTGTCTGCCTTCCATGCTGGCATGGGTTGGACGGTTTGACAGGAGCTGACCAGGCAGAAGACTGCACCAAACTTCTGTGTCTATTTTGGCAGGGTTTTTACAGCTGGATACCCTTTCTAACACCAACCATCCAACAGAGTAGACTGAATGCTTTTACATGGTATAAGCATAGACAAGGTCAGTTTTGGTATGGTTTTTACAGCTGGATGCCAACCACCTTACAGTGTGGACTGGATGCTTTTTGTGTGGCACCAACACTGACAGGGTCACCAAGTAACTTGCAAGACAAAGATCCTTTGGGAGAGTGGGGTGTTGATCTTGTCAGATGATGAGGGTTAGAGCGTGGCAGAGAGGCAGAAACAGGTGTCTTTGTGTAGAGGACAGAAACAGGTGTGCTGCTGTAAAGGAGGTACATGGCTATCCAGCCTGAGGGAAAAGAAAGCAGGAGAGTCTAAGTTGTCATAAATGTTGCGTGGCAAATGTACTGTTTAACCCGTTTGATGCCAACCCCACTGAGACCACCCCTCATTCTATGATACAAACTTCTTAGTTGAAGGGGTCTTATTCTTGCCAGATGCACAGTGACTTTACTGGTGCTGATGTCATGAATAAAGCACCCAGCTGAAGAAACAAAACCAAAGCAGACATTGGCGTTCAAAGCAGTCACTGGACCTGTTGGATCCTGTCAAATTGCCCAACCATAACCACTATTTTATCTACATTGGTGAGATTACTGTAATATTTCTAATAAAATTATTATTTGAATATAATTCTTCTTTTCTTTTATTCTTTTACTTGTTTCAGTCATTTGACTGCGGCCATGCTGGAGCACCGCCTTTAGTCAAGCAAATCGACCCCAGAGCTTATTCTTTGTAAGCCTAGTACTTATTCTATTGGTCACTTTTGCCGAACCACTAAGTTATGGGTACATAAACACACCAGCATCGGTTGTCAAGCAATGTTGAGGGGACAAGCACACACACAAACATATATGATGGGCTTCTTCCAGTTTCCACCTACCAAATCCACTCACAAGGCTTTGGTCGGCTCGAGGTTATAGTAGAAGACACTTGCCCAAGGTGCCATGCAGTGGGACTGAACCCAGGACCATGTGGTTGGTAAGCAAGCTACTTACCACACAGCCACTCCTGCGCCTATTTCGTGTAAAATATTTTCTGAAGAGAGAAGAGATGCTATTGATATCATTGGCATCGTGACTACAGGGTGTCCACAAAGTCTGGGTACATGGGAATTAACACATACTTTAAGAAATCATTATTTCTTATATCTAATTCTTTATGTTATGATTTTATTTACTCCATGTACCCACATGGGGATTAACACATACTTTAAGAAATCATTATTTCTTATATCTAATTCTTTATGTTATGATTTTATTTACTCCATGTACC
>NC_069008.1:1671634-1672243 GCF_001194135.2 Octopus bimaculoides
ACTACAGGGTGTCCACAAAGTCTGGGTACATGGGAATTAACACATACTTTAAGAAATCATTATTTCTTATATCTAATTCTTTATGTTATGATTTTATTTACTCCATGTACCCAGACTTTGTGGACACCCTGTACAATGTAGGATAACATCACGGTACAGCTATTATGTTGAAAATGAACATTAAAAGAATATGTAAAATTGTATCATAATTTTACGTATGATATCACATATAAGTGTGTGTGTGTATCTGCATATGAGGGGTGCTGAAAAGTTCCAGGCTTTGAGTTATTGCAGCAGTCCTGTAAGAGAACTTAGAAGGTTGGGCCTCCAACCAGGCCTTTCACGATGCCCTTGAAGCCAGGAACTTTTCAGCCCCCCCTTATATATATATAGATATATATATATAGACACAATATTGTGATTGACCGTTGACCGAACACTATTCAATTTTTTTTCTCCGTGTTTTTCTCCTTGTCTCCGTATTCTTACTGTTGAAGAGCATAGCTCGAAACGTCAAAGACTTTCCGTATTCCCGAGCGTCATACTAATATATACTTTTGTTATTTACACCACCTGTCCTCGTCTGTTGTTATTATTTGTATATTCTCC
>NC_069008.1:1672393-1674933 GCF_001194135.2 Octopus bimaculoides
TATATATATATATATTTATTTATATTTATATAAGGGCATTACTATACAATAACGCATCACGCCATGAAGGACTCTAGGGTCAGACTACTATAAAAAGCACATTTTTACCGAATGCGAGGAAATGCAACTCTCAAAGCCAACCCCTCAAAAACGAACTAAATTATAGATCATGATTTCGTAGTTATTGTAGTATTATACAACTTCTACTCGTCAGTATAATATGGTCCAGAAAAATAGAAATAAACAGTGAATCAACATACCAAACGTAGGAACGAACGGAGGAACGAACGAAGGAACGGAGGAACGAACGAACGAATGTACGAACGAACGGAGGAACGAAAGAAAGAACGTAGGAACGAACGATCGAACGTAGTAACGAAAGAAGGAAAGGAGGAACGAAAGAACGAACGAACGAACGAACGTAGGAACGAAAGATCGAACGTAGGAACGAAAGAACGAACGTAGGAACGAACGAACGAAGGTAGGAACGAACGATCGGACGTAGGAACGAACGAACGTAGGAACGAACGAACGAACGATCGAACATAGGAACGAACGATCGAACGTAGAAACGAACGAACGAACGTAGGAACGAACGAACGTAGAAAGGAAAGAACGTAGGAACAAACGAACGAACGCTGGAACGAACGAACGAAAGTACGAACGAACGAACGAACGTAGAAACGAACGAATGAACGTAGGAACGAGCGAACGAAGGTAGGAACGAACGAACGAACGAACGTAGGAACGAACGATCGAATGTAGGAACAAACGAACGAAAGTAGGAACGAACGAACGAACGTAGAAAGGAAAGAATGAACGTAGGAAGGAAAGAACGAACGTAGGAACGATCGAACGAACGTAGGAAGGAAAGAACGAACGTAGGAAAGATCGAACGAACGTAGGAAGGAAACAACGAACGTAGGAAGGAAAGAACGAACGTAGGAACGAACGAACAAACGTAGGAATGAACGAACGAACGTAGGAAGGAAAGAACGAACGTAGGAAGGAAAGAACGAACGTAGGAAGGAAAGAACGAACGTAGGAACGAACGAACGAATGTAGGAATGAAAGAACAACGTAGGAAGGAACGTAGGTACGAACGAACGAACGTAGGAAGGAAAGAACGAACGTAGGAAGGAACGTAGAAACGAACGAACGTAGGAAGGAAAGAACGAACGTAGGAAGGAACGTAGAAACGAACGAACGAACGTAGGAAGGAAAGAACGAACGTAGGAAGGAAAGAACAACGTAGGAAGGAACGTAGGAACGAACGTAGGAAGGATAGAACGAACGTACGAAGGATAGAACGAACGTATGAAGGAAAGAACGAATGTAGGAAGGAAAGAACGAACGTATGAAGGAAAGAACGAACGTAGGAAGGAAAGAGGGAACGTAGGAAAGATCGAACGAACGTAGGAAGGAACGTAGGAACGAACGAACGAACGTAGGAAGGAAAGAACGAATGTAGGAAGGAAAGAACGAACGTAGAAACGAACGAACGAACGTAGGAAGGAAAGAACGGACGTAGGAAGGAACGAACGAACGTAGGAAGGAAAGAACGAACGTAGGAAGGAACGTAGAAACGAACGAACGAACGTAGGAAGGAAAGAACGAACGTAGGAAGGAAAGAACGAACGTAGGAACGAATGAATGAACGTAGGAAGGAAAGAACGAACGTAGGAAGGAAAGAACAACGTAGGAAGGAACGTAGGAACGAACATAGGAAGGAAAGAACGAACGTAGGATTGAACAAACGAACGTAGGAAGGATAGAACGAACGTATGAAGGAAAGAACGAACGTAGGAAGGAAAGAACGAACGTAGGAAGGAAACAACGAACATAGGAACGAACGAATGAACGTAGGAAGGAAAGAACGAACGTAGGAAGGAAAGAACGAACGTAGGATGGAAAGAACGAACGTAGGAACGAACAAATGAACGTAGGAAGGAATGAACGAACGTAGGAAGGAAAGAATGAACGTAGGAAGGAACCTAGGAACAAACGAACGAACGTAGGAAGGAAAGAACGAACGTAGGAAGGAAAGAACGAACGTAGTAACGAACGAATGAACGTAGGAAGGAAAGAACGAACGTAGGAAGGAAAGAACGATCGTAGGAACGAACGAATGAACGTAGGAAGGAAAGTACGAATGTAGGAAGGAAAGAACGAACGTAGGAAGGAAAGACCGAAAATAGGAAAGAAAGAACGAACGTAGGAACGACCGAATGAACGTAGGAAGGAAAGAACGAACGTAGGAAGGTAAGAACGAACGTAGGAACGAACGAATGAACGTAGGAAGAAAAGAACGAACGTAAGACGGAAAGAACGAACGTAGGAAGGAAAGAACGAACGAACGTAGGAAGGAAAGAACGAACGTAGGAAGGAAAGAAAAAACGTATAAAGGAAAGAACGAAAGTAGGAAGGAAAGAACGAACGTAGGAAGGAAAGAACGAACGTAGGAAGGAAAGAACGAACGTAGGAACGAACGAATGAACGTAGGAAGGAAAGAACGAACGTAGGAAGGAAAGAAAAACGTA
>NC_069008.1:1675477-1678039 GCF_001194135.2 Octopus bimaculoides
AAAGAACGAACGTAGGAGCGAACGAATGAACGTAGGAATCAAAGAACGAACGTAGGAAGGAAAGAACGAACGTAGGAAGGAAAGAACGAACGTAGGAACGAACGAATGAACGTAGGAAGGAAAGAACGAACGTAGGAAGGAAAGAAAAACGTAGGAAGGAACGTAGAAACGAACGAACGAACGAACGTAGGAAGCAAAGAGCGAACGTAAGAAGGAAAGAACGAACGTAGGAAGTAAAGAACGAACGTAGGAACGAAAGAACGAAAGTAGGAACGAACGAACGAACGAACGTAGGAAGGAAAGAACGAACGTAGTAAGTAAAGAAAGAACGTAGGAAGGAACGTATAAACAAACGATCGGACGTAGGAAGGAAAGAACGAACGTAGGAAGGAAAGAAAGAACGTAGGAAGGAAAGAACGATCGTAGGAACGAACGAATGAACGTAGGAAGGAACTTAGGAACCAACGAACGAACGTAGGAAGGAAAGAACGAACGTAGAAACGATCCAACGAACGTAGGAAGGAAACAACGAACGTAGGGAGGAAAGAACGAACGTAGGAACGAACGAACGAACGAACGTAGGAAGGAAAGAACGAACGTAGGAAGGAAAGAACGAACGTAGGAATGAAAGAACGAACGTAGGAAGGAAAGAACAAACGTTTGAAGGAAAGAACGAACGTAGGAAGGAAAGAACGAACGTAGGAAGGAATGAACGAACGTAGGATAGAAATGAAACGAACGTAGGAAGGAAAGAACGAACGTAGGAACGAACGACCGACCGAACGTAGGAAAGAAAGAACGAACGTAGGAACGAACGAACGAACGTAGGAAGGAAAGAACAACGTCGGAAGGAACGTAGGAACGAACGAACAGACGTAGTAAGGAAAGAACGAACATAGGAAGGAAAGAACGAACGTAGGAAGGAAAGAACGAACGTAGGAACGAACGAATGAACGTACGAAGGAAAGAACGAACGTAGGAAGGAAGGAAATAACGAAAGTAGGAAGGAAAGAAAGAAAATAGGAAGGAAAGAACGAACGTAGGAACGAACGAATGAACGTAGGAAGGAAAGAACGAATGTAGGAAAGCAAGAACGAACGTAGGAACGAACGAACGAACGTAGGAAGGAAAGAATGAACGTAGGAAGGAAAGAACGAACGTAGGAAGGAAAGAACGAACGTAGGAATGAACGTAGGAAGGAAAGAACGATCGTAGGAAGGAAAGAACAACGTAGGAAGGAACGTAGGAACGAACGAACGAACGTGGGACGGGAAGATCGAATGTCGGAAGGAAGGAACAAACGTTGGAACGAAAGAATGAACGTAGGAAGGAAAGATCGAACGTAGGAAGGAAAAGAACGAACGTAGGAAGGAAAAGAACGAACGTAGGAAGGAAAGAACGAACGTAGGAAGGAAAGGACGAAGGTAGGAACGAAAGAACGAACGTAGGACAGAAAGAACGAACGTAGGAAGGAAAGAACAACGTAGGAAGGAATGTAGGAACGAACGAACGAACGTAGGAAGGAAAGAACGAACGTAGGAAGGAAAGAACGAACGTAGGAACGAACGAATGAACGTAGGAAGGAAAGAACGATCGTATGAAGGAAACAACAACGTAGGGAGGAACGTAGGAACGAACGAACAAACGTAGGACGGAAAGAGCGAACGTAGGAAGGAAAGAACTAACGTAGGAACGATCGAACGTAGGAACGAACGAACGAACGAACGAACGTAGGAACCAACGAACAAACGAACGTAGGAACGAACGAACGAACGTAGGAACGAACGAACGAATGTAGGAAGGAAAGAACGAACGTAGGAACGATCGAACGTAGGAACGAACGCTGGAACGAACGAACGAAAGTACGAACGAACGAACGAACGTAGAAACGAACGAATGAACGTAGGAACGAGCGAACGAACGAACGAACGTAGGAACGAACGAACGAACGAACGTAGAAAGGAAAGAACGAACGTAGTAAGGAAAGAATAACGTAGGAAGGAAAGAGCGAACGTAGGAATGAAAGAACGAACGTAGGAGCGAACGAACGTAAGAAGGAACGTAGAAACGAACAAACGAACGTAGGAAGGAAAGAACAACGTAGGAAGGAACGGAGGGACGAACGAACGAACGTAGGAAGGATAGAGCGAACGTAGGAAGGAAAGAACGAACGTAGGAAGGAAAGAACGAACGTAGGAACGAACGAATGAACGTAGGAAGGAAAGAACGAACGTAGGAAGGAAAGAACGAACGTAGGAAGGAAAGAACGAACGTAGGAACGATCAAATGAACGTAGGAATAAAAGAACGAACGTAGGAAGGAAAGAACGAAAGTCGGAACGAACGAACGAGCGTAGGAAGGAAAGAACGAACGTAGGAAGGAACGTATAAACAAACGATCGGACGTAGGAAGGAAAGACCGAACGTAGGAAGGAAAGAACGAACGTAGGAACGATCGAATGAACGTAGGTAGGAAAGAACGAACGTAGGAAGGAAAGAACGAACGTAAGAAGGAAAGAACGAACGTAGGAAGGATAGAACGAACGTAGCAACGAACGAACGA
>NC_069008.1:1678049-1680161 GCF_001194135.2 Octopus bimaculoides
AGAACGAACGTAGGAAGGATAGAACGAACGTAGCAACGAACGAACGAACGTAGGAAGGAAAGAACGAACGTAGGAAGGTAAGAACGAACGTAGAAACGAACGAATGAACGTAGGAAGGAAAGAGCGAACGGAAACAACTAACGTAGGAAGGAAAGAACAACGTCGGAAGGAACGTAGGAACGAACGAACAGACGTAGGAAGGAAAGAACGAACGTGGGAAGGAAAGAACGAACGAATGAACGTAGGAAGGAACGTAGAGACGACCGAACGAACGTAGGAAGGAAAGAGCGAACGTAGGAAGGAAAGAAGGAACGTAGGAAGGAAAGAACGAACGAAGGAACGAACGAATGAACGTAGGAAGGAAAGAACGAACGTAGGAAGGAAAAAAAACGTAGGAAGGAACGTAGAAACGAACGAACGAACGTAGGAAGCAAAGAGCGAACGTAAGAAGGAAAGAACGAACGTAGGAAGGAAAGAACGAACGTAGGAACGAAAGAACGAAAGTAGGAACGAACGAACGAACGTAGGAAGGAAAGAACGAACGTAGTAAGGAAAGAAAGAACGTTGGAAGGAACGTATGAACAAACGATCGGACGTAGGAAGGAAAGAACGAACGTAGGAAGGAAAGAACGAACGTAGGAAGGAAAGAACGATCGTAGGAACGAACGAATGAACGTAGGAAGGAAAGTACGAACGTAGGAAGGAAATAACGAACGTAGGAAGGAAAGAACGAAAGTAGGAAGGAAAGAACGAATGAACGTAGGAAGGAAAGAACGAACGTAGGAAGGAAACAACGAAAGTAGGAAGGAAAGAACGAACATAGGAACGAACGAACGAACGCAGGAAGGAAAAAACAACGTAGGAACGAACGTAGGAACGAACGAACGAACGTAGAAAGGAAAGAGCGAACGTAGGAAGGAAAGAACAAACGTAGGAAGCAAAGAACAACGTAGGAAGGAACCTAGGAACGAACGAACGAACGTAGGAAGGTGAAGAACGAAGGTAGGAACGAAAGAACGAACGTAGGAAGGAAAGAACGAACGTAGAAAGGAAAGAACAAACGTAGGAACGAACGAACGAACGGAGGGAGGAAAGAACGAACGTAGGAAGGAAAGAACGAAAGTAGGCAGGAAAGAACGAATCTAGGAACGAACAAACGAACGTAGGAAGGAACTTAGGAACGAACGAACGAACGTAGGAAGGAAAGAACGAACTTAGGAAGGAAAGAACGAAGGTAGGAACGAAAGAACGAACGTAGGAAGGAAAGAACGAACGTAGAAAGGAAAGAACGAACGTAGGAACGAACGAACGAACGGAGGGAGGAAAGAACGAACGTAGGAAGGAAAGAACGAACGTAGGCAGAAAAGAACGAACGTAGGAACGAAGGAACGAACGTAGGAAGGAACCTAGGAACCAACGAACGAACGTAGGAAGGAAAGAAGGAAGGTAGGAAAGAAAGAACGAACATAGGAAGGAAAGACCGAACGTAGGAACGAACGAACGAAAGTAGGAAGGAAAGAACGAACGTAGGAAGGAAACAACGAACGTAGGAAGGAAAGAACGAACGTAGGAACGAACGAACGTAGGAAGGAAAGAACGAACGTAGGAAGGAAAGAACGAACGTAGGAATGATAGAACGAACTTAGGAAGGAAAGAACAAACGCTTGAAGGAAAGAACGAACGTAGGAAGGAAAGAACGAACGTAGGAAGGAAAAGAACGAACGTAGGAAGGAAAGAACGAACGTAGGATGGATAGAACGAACGAAGGAACGAACGACCGAAGGTAGGAAAGAAAGAACGAACGTAGGAACGAAGGAACGAACGTAGGAAGGAAAGAACAACGTCGGAAGGAACGTAGGAACGAACGAACAGACGTAGGAAGGAAAGAACGAACGTTGGAAGGAAAGAACGAACGGAGGAAGGAAAGAACGAACGTAGGAACGAACGAATGAACGTATGAAGGAAAGAAAGAACGTAGGAAGGAAAGAACGAACGTAGGAACGAACGTACGAAGGAAAGAACGAACGTAGGAAGGAAGGAAAGAACGAAAGTAGGAAGGAAAGAACGAAAATAGGAAGGAAAGAACGAACGTAGGAACGAACGAATGAACGT
>NC_069008.1:1681337-1681833 GCF_001194135.2 Octopus bimaculoides
GGAACGAACGTAGGAAGGAAAGAACAACGTCGGAAGGAACGTAGGAACGAACGAACAGACGTAGGAAGGAAAGAACGAACGTTGGAAGGAAAGAACGAACGTAGGAAGGAAAGAACGATCGTAGGAACGAACGAATGAATGGAGGAAGGAAAGAACGAACGTAGGAATGAAAGAACGAACGTAGGAAGGTAAGAACGAACGTAGGAAGGAAAAGAACGAACGTAGGAAGGAAAAAACGAACGTAGGAAGGAAAGAACGAACGTAGGAACGAAAGAACGAACGTAGGAACGAACGAACGAACGTAGGAAGGAAAGAACGAACGTAGGAAGGAACGAACGAACGTAGGAAGGAAAGAATGAACGTAGGAACGCACGAATGAACGTATGAAGGAAAGAAAGAACGTTGGAAGGAAGGAAAGAACGAAAGTAGGAAGGAAAGAACGAAATTAGGAAGGAAAGAACGAACGTAGGAACGAACGAATGAACGTAGGAAGGAA
>NC_069008.1:1681933-1682468 GCF_001194135.2 Octopus bimaculoides
GTATGTGTGTATATATGTTTGTGTGTGTGTGTTTGTCCCCCGTTTAACAACTGATGCTGGTGTGTTTATGTCCCCGTCACTTGGCGGTTTGGCAAAAGAGAACCAATAGAATAAGTATTAGACTTACAAAGAATAAGTCCTGCGGTTGATTTGCTCGACTAAAGGCAGTGCTCCAGCATGGCCACAGTCAAATGGCTGAAACAAGTAAAAGAGAGTATATATATATATATATATATACACATACATATATAGTCAACAAGAAAGACCTTTATACAGGGTTGGCCAAAAGTCACCCAACCGTAAATCAAAACTCCATAACTACTTATCTCTAATTCTCTATTGACTCCAATGGAAAAATGGTGTCGCTCAAGAAGGACTTCAGTTTGAACAATCTTCATGATGTTCCATATTCAGTTGCTTTTATTAAATTCATTCAGTTGTTAAACATAAATAAATCTTGGAGTTAAATGGTTTTTGATTTACTGTCAGGTGACTTTTGGCCAACCCTGAATATGTACATAATACACACACACAC
>NC_069008.1:1682819-1685319 GCF_001194135.2 Octopus bimaculoides
GAAGGGTGGGGTGGGGGTGGGGGCAAAGGAAACTGGAATTTTGCAATATTTTATTCACTTAGTTTTTTTTTTACTTGTTTACTCTTTTGTCACTTTCAATATCTTCTTCATTTGAAGCAATGCATCATTCCAGATGTTTTTTTTTCCCAATGTGATACCTTTTAATGCTTTCATCGTTTTTTGTTTTTTTTGTTTTCCTTCACCTCTTCCACATCTGCAAATTCCATAGCACCAGCTTTCGTCTGCAGTGATGCCCTTCGAAAAGAGGTCTAGATCAATTTCCAACTGTTCTGTCAGGGGAGAAGCACTGCAAAATAAAGACACACCATGTAGCAGCATGACCACACTCAACTGATGCCTGAAGGTTGCATCAAGTGGCTTCTAGTGGCGGAAGCCTAGACTACAATGGATTTGTCCTGCAGAGAATGTTTCCAGTTACTTTTGGGTACCTCCTTGTAAGGCAGCGAGCTGGCAGAATCGTTAGCACCCCGGGTGAAATGCTTAGCGGTATTTCGTCTGCCACTACATTCTGAGTTCAAATTCCACCTAGGTCAACTTTGCCTTTCATACTTTCGGGGTTGATTAAATAAGTACCAGTTACGCACTGGAGCTGATGTAATCGACTTAATCCTTTTGTCTGTCCCCTCTATGTTTAGCCCCTTGTGGGCAATAAAGAATTTTATATATATATATATATATATATATATATATACACAGTAGTACCTCAGTTTTTGAACAGCTCTGATAATGAATAAATCGTACTTTATTTCCTGTTTTTCTCATATTCATTTAATACAGTAGTACCTTGGTTTACAAGTGCCTCTGACCATGAATAGATCATGCTTTATTTATATCTGCAAAAATTCAACTTATACAGTTTATATACATTAAATACAGGGTGTATTCTGTCACACAAGTTGGTGTATGTAGTGTAAATATTCAAACATTGTTACTATCTTTCTGAATCTGTTGCATTTCACATGGAATTTTTGGTCCCAATTTGACCTACTTATTTTGGTCTGCAAGAATTCAGCCAAAAAATATGGTTATATACACTGCATTTTCTGTCATAACAAGCCAATGTATATAGTGTAAATATGTATTGTTAACAAACTGTCTTTTCAAATTCTACTTCATTTCACATGAAACTTTTGGTCCTCCAAAGTCGTCTGTTGACTAACTTTTTTTTCGCATTTATGGCTGTAAAGTTTGGTTTAAAGAATTTGACTCGTGTGCCAGAAAACAGCCATGAAAATAAAGAACGACCAGACCAAGACAAAGAGACAGGTAGATAACATATTTTTGCAGCATACAGGTTGATGTGGTGTTTAGTGTGTATATGTAATGCAAGCACTGTCACTGTCTTTCCAAATCCTGAGGCATTTCACATGGAAGTTTTGGTCTTCCAAAGTAGTTTTGGTGCACAAGTTGACCCACCTTTATTTTGGCAGTAAAGTTTGACTTGTATACCAAAAAGTACAATTTCTATTTATCTGTTTCTCTCTCTCTCTCTCACCCATCTTTCTATCTACCATATTTTCCAACACACAAATCAGTGTAGTATATAGAATAACCATTCAAAGCATCATTACTATCCTTCCAAATCTTGCAGTATTTCACATGTAACTTATTCTCCTCCAAAATAGTTTCAGTGTATAAGTCAGTCTGCCTATCTACCTTATTTTTCAGCATAAAAGTCAATGCACTCTATAGAGCAAACATTTAAACATCATCACCATCTTTCTAAATCCTTCAGCATTTCACATGGAAATTTTTGTTCTCCAAAGTCATTTATTTCTATGTCTGTCTAACTACCTTATTTTTCAGCAAAAAGTCAATGCATTCTATAGTGTATACATGTAGTGTAAGCATTGTCATTAACTTTCCGATTCCTGCTGCACTTCACACGAAAGATTTGGTTCACCAAAGTCATTTACATGTATTAAGTCAATCTGTTTTGGCTAAAAAAAATTTGACTTGTAAACCAGAAAATATGGTGTCTATTTCTTTGTCTGTCCACCTTATTTTTCAGCATACAAGCCCAATGTAATGTATAGTGTAAACATCATTACTATCTTTCTAAAACCTGCAACATTTCACATGGAATTTTTGGACCTCCAATGTCGTCTTGGTGTATAATTCGACCTATCTTATTTGGCTGTAAATTATGGCCTGAAAAATTTGACTTGTATGCCAGAAAATACAGCATTTATGTCTCTCTTTCTCCATCTTTCCGTCTGCCTATCTACCTTATCTTTCAGCATGCAAGCCAACATAATGTATAGTGTAGACATTCAAACACCATTACCATATTTTCAAAATCTGCTGCTTTTCATTTGGAATTTTTGGTCCTCCAAAGTCACCTTGGTGTATAAGTCGACTTACCTTTTGTTGGGTGTAGATTTTGGTTTGAAAAATTCCAACTTGTATACCAGAAAATCCAGTATCAATCTATTTATCTGTCTATCTATCATGTTTTTTGGCATACAAATCAACATAG
>NC_069008.1:1686329-1687192 GCF_001194135.2 Octopus bimaculoides
AAAAAAAAAAAAAAAAAAAACAATGCCATGCACAAACAATTATACACATGTATATACACATACAGATATTTATGTGTATACATACACTGGTATATTAAATATATATATATCTTTTAGGGCTTTTTTTCAAATTTTATTTTTAATATTTTTTTCATAGTTTAGCATTATATATAAAAAGCAAATTTATAATATATTTATTTGTGTGTTTATATATATGTATGTGGGTGTGTGTGCGCATGTAAGTCCATCTGTCTATAAGTTCATGCATGGTTAGATGTATAGCATGTAATGTGTGTGCATGCATGCATGTATATATATATATATATATGCAAGCATCTTTGTGCAAACAAGCCCATGGCTATATATATATATGCATATATACACACAGGCACGTGTATATATAAATGTATATATGTTTGAGTGTGTATATTTGTATAGTGTATATGTGCGTACATAGTGTATAAGTATGTTTTAACAGGATATATGTGTACATGTGTAGACAGTTTGTGTATGCAAGTAAGAACGTACTTCCATGTGTGTATGTGTATGTGTGTGCAGGTGTATTCATGCATGCGTCTATGTTGCATCTGGTTTTGCATCTTCCAAAAAAACGCAATTCAATAAAATTTCTCTTTTTTTTTAAATCATTTTTTTTGCTTTTTTTTTTAATTACCATTATCCTCCTTTTAATGACCACCAGGCACCGTCGTCATTTTCATCTCCATTTCATTATTTGTTCCTTATTGACATGCATGTATTATATATGTATGTATAAATATATATATATATATATATGCATGTATGTGTGTGTGTATATATATAAATATATATATGCGTGTGTATATATATATATATATATATAT
>NC_069008.1:1687300-1687676 GCF_001194135.2 Octopus bimaculoides
GTGTATATATATATATATATATATATATGCGTGTATATATATATATATACACACACACACATATATGTGCGTATATGAGTGTGTGTATATATATATATGTAAGTCTGTATATAAATACAAATGTATGAATGTAAATATATATATATATAGACACACACACATATGTGTGCAAACTTAAATACAAAGATTTATATATATATACTTACACAAACATATACATACAGCTTTAAATCCATAAACACACATATATACTTATATATATGTATATATACATATATATATATATATATATTACATATTTATTTTTCATTCCATCATCATCATTAATAACATAACGTTTACCTTATTTTTTCTTTTTTTTTTTATTTTTTCTAGG
>NC_069008.1:1688807-1690103 GCF_001194135.2 Octopus bimaculoides
AAAAGAGCAAAATGGTCATATCATGGTTTGCTTCCCAACCACTGTGTTACACACCTTGGGCAAGGATCTTCAACTTGAGCAAACCAAAACATCGTTAATGAATTTATTAGATGCAAATTGAAAGAAGGAGAGTAGACGGAAACTGAAAGAAGCCCGTCATATATATGTATATATATATATATGTATGTGTGTATGTGTTTGTGTGTCTGTGTTTGTCCCCCCCAACATCGCTTGACAACCGATGCTGGTGTGTTTATGTCCCCGTAACTTAGCGGTTCGGCAAAAGAGCCCGATAGAATAAGTACTAGGCTTCTAAAGAATAAGTCTCGGGGTCGATTTGCTTGACTAAAGGCAGTGCTCCAGCATGGCCAGTCAAAAGACTGAAACAAGTAAAAGAGTGGATTTGATAGATGGAAACTGAAAGAAGCCGGATACTTATTTTATTGGTCTCTTATGCTAAACAGCTAAGTTATGGGGATGTACACAAACCAACACTAGTTGTCAAGCAATGGTAGGGGACAAACACAAAGACACCCTCCCCCCACACATTAATTAAAAATTTTGGTACAAAGCCAATAATTTGACGGGGCGGGGGACTAGTCAATTACATCGACTCCAGTACTCGACTGGTGCTTAATTTATCGACCCTGAAAGGATGAAAGGCAAAACTGACCTCAGTGGAATTAGAACTCAGAACATGAAAACATGAAATGCTGCTAAGCATTTTGCCCAGCATCCTAATGATTCTGCCAGCTCACCACCTTAATAATAATAATAATAATAATAATGATAATAATAATAATAATTCTTTCTACTAAATGTACAAAGCCTGAAATTTGAGGGGAGGGGACTAGTCGATTACATGGATTCCAGTACTTGACTGGTACTTAATTTATCAACCCCAAAAGGATGAAAGACAGAATTCCAAGACAATCAAAATGCTACTAAGCATTTTACCCAGGGCGTTAATGCTCGGCCAGCTCACATACACACACGATGGGTTCTGTTCATTTTCTATCTACCAAACCCACTCATCAGGTTTTGGCCGTCCTGAGTATTTTTGGGCAATTGGTTTCTTTTTTATTATCTTGTTGGCTTCATGCAAACAAGTTCATTATAGATGTGTGGGTGCTTAGAATATATAAAAAAAAAAACAATTTGGATTAATGCTCAAGACAGCTCCATCAATCCTCAAAACAAAGCTAGACCAGAGCATGCTACTCTTTTACTTGTTTCAGCCATTAGACCGTGGCCATGCTGGGGCACTGCCGTGAAGAATTTTTAGTCAAATGTATT
>NC_069008.1:1691916-1693039 GCF_001194135.2 Octopus bimaculoides
ACACACACACACATATACACACACACACATATACACACACACACATATACACACACACACACACACACACACATACACACACACACACACACACACACATACATTTTTACCTTTTATACACATAATCATTCCATACTCAGAGGCACGCATGCCATTTGTACAAAGTTGATATGAAGAAGAAGAAGAATTCCTTTCAAAGTGGAAACATTTTTTTTTCTGTCAAAGAAATTACGGACTTAAAAGTACGTAACAATGTCAATGAGGACGATGATGACGGCGGTGGTATTTGATGGGGAAGATGATATCTGTAAAGATGAGCAAGATGGTAGTGGTGACAACAATGATTATGATGATGATGGTCATGGTGGTGGGTTACGATGATGATGACGACGCTGCTGATGATGAAATGATGAAAATGCAGATCACAATGAAGGTGGTGGTGGCGGTGATGATGATAGTGTTGATGATGATGATGATGAATTTGATAAAATAACAAAAAAAAACAAACAACCATGAATGGAATTCACAAAATGAGAATTTCCTAAATATATTCAGGCTGCCTCTACAACACTATCAGCTCCACCATCAAAGAAGACCACCACCACCCCAAGCCAACAAGGGAGACTATGTGGTTACTAAATCTGCTAGAAATAGCAGCCAAATTTCCCTCAAATCATATCCTACTGTCTTGCGTAAGTTTGTATGTATGAAGCAATCATACTTCTATATAATAGAAAAATCTGATAGAAATAGCAGCCAAATCTCCCTCAAATCACACTCTTATGCATGTATATTAAAAGCAATTCTTTTATTTGTTTCAGTCATTTGGCTGCGGCCATGCTGGAGCACTGCCTTTAGTTGAACTAATGGACCCCGGGACTTATTCTTTGTAAGGTTAGTTAGTTTATCAGTCTCTTTTGCCAACCTGTTAAGTTACTGGCACATAAACATACCAGCATCAGTTGTCAAGTGATGGTGGTGGGGACAAACACACATACACAGACACACAGATACACACAGATACACACACACACACACATATATATATATATATATATACACACACACGATGGGCTTCTTTCATTTTCCGTCTACCAAATCCACTCACAAGGCTTTGGTCAGC
>NC_069008.1:1693049-1693981 GCF_001194135.2 Octopus bimaculoides
TCTTTCATTTTCCGTCTACCAAATCCACTCACAAGGCTTTGGTCAGCCCGGGGCTATAGTAGAAGACACTTGCCCAAGGTGCCATGCAGTAGGACTGAACCCGGAACCATGTGGTTGGTAAGCAAGCTACTTACCACACAGCCACTCCTGCAATGGGGAAGAACTGTACATCATAGCTAGAAATAACAGCCAAATCTCCCTCAAATCACATTTTCTTATGTATGCTTTTATGTGTATTAAAAGCAATCAGGAAGAACTCTACATCGTAGCTAGAAATAGTAACCAAATCTCCCTCAAAACATTCCGTCTCATAAAAAAGAAGAGACATTGGACAATGTAGTTTTTTGCACGGACACAACTGCAGCAATAAAGATCTTCAAACTACATTGTGTGTGTGTGTCTGTGTGTGAATTTATGTATGTATGGATGTGTAGAGTACATGTGGGGTCCTGGTTTGAGAGCTCCAGGGTTTCGATAAGGGCGGAACTACCTCTTAGCCACTATTGTTCCTTGGTCCATTCTGACCCAGAGTAGCAGCACCTGTCAGGGTCCCAAGTATGGGTTAATTAGCATATTAGGGGTTAATTAGCATATTAGGGGTTAATTAGCATATTAGGGTTTGCTTACCCATTCATGTGATGGTCGGATCTAGTGGACCCTTTATGGTTCAACAATACATTATGGTGTGCAGAGAGAGCAACATAAAGCAAACAAGACATCTGGGTCATCCACTGCGGCCGTTTCCATCCCTAGCTGTCTTGACCTGGTTGAATTGAAGATGGTCCCTGAATTGAAGATGGTCAAGAATGAGACAGTGGTGTTGATGCTGTGCAACCCTTCTTCATTTCCAACAAAGTAACCATCCAAGTCATCAGTCATCTTTACAGATGACTAGATGATGCTTGTCAATCCAATGGATGAACATGATGTAT
>NC_069008.1:1694574-1700449 GCF_001194135.2 Octopus bimaculoides
TATATATATATATATATATATATATATATATATATTTAGGTATGTATGTGACTGGATTTGGCAGAGTCTGCAAAAGAAATCTTCATGGTCGATAGAAAGACGGCTGCAGCAATGCATTCTGGAGTGCAGAGAGCAAGACCAGGCATGCAAGACACCTAGGCCATACACTGCAACTGTCTCCATCTCTGGTCATCTTGACCTGGTTTTGCCAAGCGAGCGAAGACAAGTCACAGACAAGAGAGGGTGGTTGGTGGTGCCCAACTCTTTTTCACTTCAATCATTTAGCATTGAAACTGGCCAAATCCAGCCCCAAAATTCTACTTGTATGCTCAAACTGGCCAGATTCGACCTCTCACATCTAGCCTACAATGTCATTCTACAAATAGACATTAACATCATTTGATATCTCAATGCATAATTGATTAAAAAAATAAAATAACTGTGAATAATAAATAAGTGTTACATTTGATGGAGTAATCTGAATGCTAAAGATTAATGTTTAAACTGGCCAAATCCAGCCTTTTACACTTACCCTACAATGTCATTCTAAAAATGAACAATAATATCATCAAAATCTCAAAGCTACAAGATAATACATGGTTAATTCAAAATCATGTGAATAAATAAGCATTACATTTGACAGAGTAATCCGAATGCTAAGGGGTTAAACAAAGCGACTGTACAAGTCCTCAGTTATCCTTAAGATGGTCCTCGCCTCTCCGACAGATGAACATAATGTGTGCATCAGAGATGACAATGACATGTACCATGCTTCCACTTATTGTTTTAGGTACCTGTGTAGTCATGAGCTGTGAGCATGCAGCATGTTTCTGTATATATGAGTAGCACTCAGTTGGTAAATCACTCAGGAGATGAGGGGGAGAAGGACTTGGTTATCAGGCACAACAGAAACAGGAAGAAAGAGCGAGAGAAAGTTGTGGTGAAAAAGTACAGCAGGGTTTGCCACCATCCCTTGCCGGAGCCTCGTGGAGCTTTTTAGGTGTTTCCAATCAATAAACACTCACAACGCCTGGTCTGGGAATCGAAACCGTGATCCTATGACCGCGAGACCGCTGCCCTAACCACTGGGCCATTGTGCCTCCACTGATCTGAGGCTAAACAGCAATAACAACAACAACAACAACAACAACAACAACAACCAGTTTACTCCACATTCAACAGACTGATCCCATGTCTCTCCACCCTTAATGAATTTAATTAATTACACTAAAATGGAATGCAATCTTGATAAATATTTTGATTGAAATTTTGGAAAACGAGCTGTGTGTGTGTGTGTAGGGTGTTACTGGTGTAGGAAGTATGTATGGTATGTTGATGTATATGTACACTGCATGTGTGTGTGCGTGAGAGAAAGAAAGAGAAGGAGAGAGAGTGTTTGTGTGTGTGTGTTTCTGGTGTACAATATGTATGTGTGGCATGTTGCTGTATATGTGCACTGCTTGTATATGTGAGTGAGTGAGAGAAAGAGGAGAGTGAGAGAGAGAAGGAGAGTGAGAGAGAGAAGGAGAGTGAGAGAGAGAGTATGTGTGTGTCTATTACTGGTGTACGATATGTCAGTATGTGTGTGTGTGTGTGTGTGTGTGAGTGCATGCTTGGTATGAAGTCTGTTTCTGTGTATGTCTTTGTGTGAGTGGATGTGCATACATGCATCATATATATAGAGTGTGTTTATGTATATGAACGCCTGGTGTGTATGTGTGTGTGTATGCATGGTATGAAGTGCATTTCAGTGCATGGTACATAGTGTTTTTGTGTGCATGCATGGAATGTAATGTTTGTGTCTGTATGTGCATATACATGGTATGTAGTGCGTTGTGTATGTGTTTGTGTGTATGCATGGTATGCAGTAAGCACGCATGGCTTGCCTGTATGTGCAGTATGTTTTTGTATACATAGCCTAGTGGTTAAGGTGTTGCACTCAACTCTCGATTGCTAGACTGTAGGTTCGATTCCCCAGACCAGGTGGCACGTTGTGTTCTTCAGCAGAACACTTCATTTCACGTTGCTCCACACCCACCTTTTGATCAGCACCTCCATCCCCACCGGTAGGGAATGTTGGCCTGGCATCTTTTGAGGGCTAAAACGATGCAAAATGCATTGTGACTAGCGATGTGCAACAGCATTTGATAGTCAGGGCAGTCATGTGATAACACTACACTTCATGTATAAATGTGCATGTGCAACATGTTTCTGTATACCTTTACATGGTATAATATATTTTCATTTTCACATAACCCAGTGGTTAACGTGTTACACTCATGATCGCTAGATCATGGGCTCAATTCCCAGACTGGCCGTCATGTGTTCATGATCAGAACACTTCCATTTCACATTGCTCCAGACCCCACTTTCAATCAGCCGTGTGTTTCTCAGCCCCCTGTCATCCCCTCCACGAGACCCAACATCTGAAGCTCTTTTCTCACCACTTCGTCCCATGTCTTCCTGGGTCTAGCTTTTCCACATGTTCTCTCCACAGTTAGGGATTGGCACCTCTTGATGCAACTGCCTTCATTCACATGTATTACATGGCCATACCAGAGCAGAAATTATTTTTGTGTCCTATATCCCCTCCTTGTACCCCAAGGGTATGCCCCAACACAACATCTTCACCACCGACCTCTCTCTCCCTCTTCTCCTCTCTTTTCTGACTAGATTAGCCATGTATCTACTCCACAGCAGGACACCTATTCCTGTCCCCTTATACTTTAACCCTTTAACATTCAGACAATTCTGTTTATTCAAATCAGTTTGAATTAATCATTCATCATCTCACTGCTTCTAAATTTCAATGATGTCATAGTATATTTTAGTATGTTTTTAGAATGACATTGTAAGGTAGGTGTGATAGGCTGGATCTGGTCAGTTTGAATATAAAACATGCAGAATATTATTTGGGTCTGATATGCTTGATTTAAACGCAAAAGGGTTAACCTTACATGACCTGGAACAAACCCACCTCCTTCAATACTACACGCCTTCACAGATACCTGGTGACCCCACTGCTGCTGGTGCCCACATAAAAAACACCCAGCTACACCCTGTAAAGTGATTGGCATTAGGAAGAGCATCCCAGTTGTAGAAACTATGCCTCAAAGCAGTCAACAATAGTGCTGTTTGGACAAGTCCTCCGGCTCACCAGCTCCTGTCAGACCATCCAGCCCATGCCAACATGGAAAATGGAATGCTTAATGGCCTGTGAAGATAGTGATGTGAAGATCTTTCCAACGTTTGCATGGGGCAGACAAGAGTATTTGAGTAGAGTTTTCTGTGGCTGGATGCTCTTTCTGTCACCAACCTCCACCTATTTCTAAGTGGGGTATTAATCTCCCAGTCTACCCAACAACAGACAGTTCAAATATATTTACATAGAAAACTGAAGGCATATGCTGCGACCTCTTCAGCGACTCTCCATCTCATGTCTCCTCCTGACAGTACAGGAGACATGGAATGGGGAGTCACTGAAGGCACATGGCTAGGTGGTTATTTGGCTCACAATTGAAAGGTCCCAAGTTTAATTTACCCCACCGGCAGTGCATTGTGTCCTTGAGCAAGATATTTTATTTCTTGTTGCTCCAGTTCACTCAATTGGCAGAAATGAGTAGTCCCTGTAAGTGACTGAGCACTCCACACAAAGCCTCTTTAATGTAATTCCCAGGGAGATTCAGCAAGACACAAGGGCTCAACCACTTGCATGTTTATTTCACAAGCAGGCTTGTTTGGTTGATCCTATCAACTGGAACCCTTGTCGTTGTGACTGATGGAGAGCCAGGCCAACGTGGAAAACTGGAAACAACCAACCTTGAAATAAAATGAAGGTTTTGTTTATAAAGATTGTGCAACATGTTAGGGTTATGTCAAGCCCCCAGACATATTTTCAAGGTGGATTGCAAGCAAATGACACCATTTACCCTACAGCGTTCAAACAACTCTGTCAAATGTAATGTTTATTTATTCACATTGTTTAGAATTAATCAGGTATTATCTCATAGCTTCTAGATTTCAACGGTCTGATTGCTTACTATTAGAATCACATTATAGGGTAGGTGTGAAAGGCCAGATCTGGCTGGTTTGAATAAAAAATAAATAGAATATTTGGGCAAGATATGGCCTGTTTAACTCTTTGCCATCAGATTACTCTGTCAAGTGTAAGGCTTATTTATTCAAATTGTTTCAGATTGATCATGTATTATCTTGTAGCTTTGAGATTTCAATGGTGTATTTGTATATTTTTAGAATGACAATGTAGGGTAGGCGTGAGAGGCTGGATCTGGCTAGTTTAAACATTAACTCTTTTGCATTCAGATTACTGTGTCAAATGTAATGCGTATTTATACACACTGTTTTGAATTAATCATACCTTATTTTGTAGTTTTGAGAATTCAATGACAAGATTGTACATTTTTAGAATGACATTGTAGGGTAGGTGTCAGAGGCCAGATCTGGTCAGTTTGAACATAAAACAAGTAGAATATTTGGGCTGGATATGTCTGGTTTGAATACTAAAAAGTTTTAAAAAAGCCATTGTTTTCAAAATAGCAAATGAAATGCTTGAGAGAGAAATGTGAAACTATTCACATGTGATGGGATCTTTTCAGTTTCCCATCTACCAAATTCATTCACGTGGGTTTGGCTTGTCTGGGGCTATAGTAGAAGACACTTACACAAGGCACCATGCAATGGGACATTGATTCAATACGACTCCTTTGCTGAAATAGTTCACATCCAACTGTCACGATATCGGTTGCTACTTAACAGATTTACGGCTAAACCTGTAGCAGTTGAGACCTCTGGTGTTCTTGGGCTCCTGGACCATAACCCTGCTTCCTGCTATCGGAGTGGAGATCGCTGTCTGCAAGTGCAAGCCCCAAGAGTAAGAGAAGCTGTTCCAGCACATCTTCCTAGCTATCCTCCGGGGCAACACCTTTTCTATTTTGTCAGCTGCTTCCATGAGAAATGTTTCTATATTGAGAGAGGGAAGATTCTCCAATAATCCTTCTATTTTGAATTCATCTGACAGCCATGCATATCCATACTTCACATCCATCATGTTGCACCCCATGATTTCAACTTTAGGTGGTTATGTGCTCTTTAGCCCTCAGCTGGGGCCCTGACAGGTTCTGTGACTTCAGAGCAGACTTGAGAATAGTAGCTAAGAGGAGGTTCTTCACTTCTCAAAACTCCCAAAATAGGGTCCCACTACCAGATGCAGTTTGAAATCATACCCAGCACATAATGGTTCCCTTAATTCTGTTGAATCAACTTAACCCTTTTGATGAGATCCCCGCTTAGTTCTATAATACAAACTTTCCGTTTTAATCATTTAGCATTTAAACTGGTCACAGCCAATCTAAATACTCTGTCTTGTGCTCAAACCAACCAGATCTGGCCTGAATCTTCTACCTGTCTTATGTTCAAAGCATCTAGATTTGGCCTCTCACACATCTACAATGTCATTCTAAAAATAAACATTCACATCACTGAAATTTCAAAGATACAAGATAATGGATGAACTCTCTGAGTGGTTGGCGTTAGGAAGGGCATCCAGCTGTAGAAACCCTGCCAAATTAGATTGGAGCCTGGTGTTGCCATCCGGTTCCACCAGTCCTCAGTCAAATCGTCCAACCCATGCTAGCATGGAAGGCGGACGTTAAACGATGATGATGATGATGATGATGATGATGATGTGAATAAGTAAGCAGAACATTTGAGAAGGCAATCCGAATGTTGAAGAATACAAGTGATTTAAGTTGGGAACTTTTATCAAAATTTTATGTTAATTTATGTTTCAAACACCAAATTAATGAGAATCATACAAAACCCCACCAAAAAAAAAAAAAAAAAAAAAAAAAAAAAA